>NC_134485.1:280665411-280730132 GCF_040206685.1 Ascaphus truei
TAACTGATATTACAATCAAAAAGATCAAATGCCAATCAAAAACCTCAAATCACAATCAACACATTGCATTTACATTGTATACATGATGCATACAATCTATGCACCATATACATTCTGCAAATGAATGTTAACAATAACATTGCAAGCAAAATACAGATAACTCCAAACAAATATACTATTGCAACCAATCCGGTAAACATAAATCAATTACCATTCAATAATGACATCCCTAAACAATTTACATTCCATCCCTAACAATTAAACCATTAACTAATTCAAACCTGCAACTGAGCAATGTAGCCTGTGAAAATATATAAGTACCAACAAGCATAAAAAATTGACAACCAAGGCTAACCCTGACCTCTAATACAACATACAATAGCAACGATTACATCTATCTAATTTTAAAAGACTTTAAACACACATTTAAGCATAGATGCATAGTCAAAATAATTAAAAACACATCAAATCAAGATTTTAAAACATTATAATTTCTTACCCTGTATGTATATATCTCTCTAGACATACATACATACATACATACAGTGGCAAGAAATGATATACCACAGATAATTAAATAAACATGTAAAGAAAAGAATTAAAAAAAATTAACAAGTTTAATTAAATAAATTTGTTTAGTTCACTTACCATTACTTGCCTCCACCGACTCCCGTTGATGTGTTTTTAATTATTTTGACTATGCATCTATGCTTAAATGTGTGTTTAAATTCTTTTAAAATTATATAGATGTAATCGTTGCTATTGTATGTTGTATTAGAGGTCAGGGTTAGCCTTGGTTGTCAATTTTTTATGCTTGTTGGTACTTATATATTTTCACAGGCTACATTGCTCAGTTGCAGGTTTGAATTAGTTAATTGTTTAATTGTTAGGGATGGAATGTAAATTGTTTAGGGATGTCATTAATGAATGGTAATTGATTTATGTTTACCGGATTGGTTGCAATAGTTAATTTGTTTGGAGTTATCTGTATTTTGCTTGCAATGTTATTGTTAACATTCATTTGCAGAATGTATATGGTACTTAGATTGTATGCATCATATATACAATGTAAATGCAATGTGTTGATTGTGAGTTTTGGTTTTTGATTGGCATTTGATCTTTTTGATTGTAATATCAGTTAGGATTATGAAAGGAAATTACTTGTATTGTAGTGTGTATTTATGGAGAACTGTTATTGTGAGTACAGCATGTTTTTGATAACCCTTCTACATTTATTTGTATATTTGTTCATCATGTGTGTGTATATATATATATATATATATATATATATATATATATATATATATATATATATCTGTATATGCATGATGAAGCCAATGTACAAATTCATGGGTGAAGGGTGGGTATCGGGCCAGTGTGGCTTAACCCCTTTATTACCTTTGCGGTTATTATCCGATAAGATGTTTAAGGGGTTAATTGATATCTGAATGTAATTGCAATGTATTGGCTTTGTATTGGCTATGTTTTTTGTGGGCAAGACAAGGATGTTACTGGCGACCGAGACTTCTTATTGATAAGGTCAGTAGTACTTAATTTATTTGAATATGCTACCTAATGTTTTTAATAACGGGCAAATAATCTATTATCCCTATCTAGATAATAGTTATTTTGCACATTATTGTACTGAAGGTGTTGGGGGGGGGGGGTTTCCCCAACGGTATGTGGGTAGGCCTCCCTTGTGGATAGTGGGTGAGGGTGGTTAGACCTCACGGGGTGGGGGGTACTGTGGGAGGGATGTAGGCATCCCGAGTGGTGGGTGTGGGTGGGTTAACCCCTTAATGACTGTAGCGGTTAATAACCGCTATGTGATTAAGGGGTTAGGGGACATTACTTTGGATGTTTTCATTGTTGTGTCTGTTTTGCAGCAGCGGAGGGGGCATGGTCAGGATGAAGATGAGGATGGCCTTCATCGTGGCAACCGGTAATGGGTAAGTGCTATATGTATTTAATGTATTTATTCTTGTTTATGTATTTTAAATACACAGTGGGTGTATGTTGTTTATTGCGATGTTTATTGGGGGCAATTGTCCCCAATAAACATGCTATTCTGCCTTAACCCTTCATTGCCTTAGCGGCTATACGCTATGGTAATGAAGCAGCATTTCTGTATTTTAATAATATTGTGCGGGAGCAGGGGTCCCCCTGAGCTGAACCGCATTGATTTGTGGCTCAGAGACCACCTGCTCATTGTACACTATTATTAAAAATACATTAATGTTGCTTCGTTACCGTAGCACATAGCCGCTAAGGTAAGGAATGATTGTGTATTGATATGTGTGTTTTATTTATACTGTAGATGTGCAGAGGGTCTCTGGAGCTGAACCGCTTTGGTTTTAGGTCCGGGGACCCCCTGCTTCCCGAGATACAGGCCCCTTTATGGGGTGCCGGTATCCCTCTGCTTTCTTTACATTCCGCGGTCACGTGATCGGGACCTTGAAATGCAGAGGGATACCGGCACTTCATAAAGGGGCCTGTATCTCGGGAAGAAGGGGGTCCCCGGACCTGAAACCAATGCGGTTCAGCTCCGGAGACCCCCTGCACATCTACACTATCAGTAAAAATGTATTTTAAATAATTTTTAATGTGCTGATGTTTGCGCTGAGAGAGCAGCGGATCTCTCTCTGCTGCAAACACAACTCGCCAGGGGACGGCTTCTCGGCAGCTTCTCGCCAGGCAGCCATATCGCTACCAGTTACTTGCCATTATTTCAAATGGTGGTGGCGCATTCATTCGCCAGGGATTCGGCCCTCCCTGCATACAGCGAGGTTAACACGCCAAAAACCTGGCGAATTGAAACCCTGGCAAATGCCATTTTTCGGCCCTTTCTGCATAGGCCCCTGTGTTATACTGTTGGTTTTAAATGTGAAGGCAGGAAAAAAATTCTGCAAGCCCGGGAAAAATTTGTTGGCATGCATAAATGCTAAGGGTGAATGAACTGAGGGTTTTTTCAATTCCGTACTTCAAAGAGCCCCTGCAGAGAGGGTGCCTTAATATCTATGAGAATCCAGAGTTGAAAAACCTCAGCAATCCTAGGTGTTAGGATGGCTGGGATATTGTGAGTGCCAGATACCGGTGTAAAGTATGCGTACTTCACAATTGGTGGCAAAACCCCAGACTCAGTGTCGCCATGTAAGGGGCTTACCCTTGTATGCTAAGGCGCTCAGGCGTGATGTTGGGACATGCTCCGTGCAAACCGGGAGGCAGTCCCTGCCCTGACTGCAAAGTACTGGCAAGTCAGGGATAGCTGGGGAAAATATTCCCACGGGCGGGATTGGGTGCATATGTTAAGTATAGACCCTCAACCCTATAAAAATGCCTGCAGCCCAGTCCCAGTCAGATTCACCAGATTCACCTGATTTTAACCAAGTTCCAGCGTCTACGGTTCCAGAGTGTGAGGGGTTAATAATATTGTAACCAAGGATCATCCCCCTCTTCTGGAATTTGTTAGAGCTAAGGGTTCCCAAACGAAACCTGTAAAGACTAAACAAACTTTTTCCCTTTGGCTGAGATATTGGGCTGGCAATTTGCACCCCATAGCCAGGAACTGCTAGAAGGATCGACTTGCGCACCCAATTGCATGCGTGCAAGGGTGCCCAGAGACTTTGTTTCATTCCAAGGACATTTGTTTTCGTTTCCCCATCCCAATAAGTGTTTTATTGAGTGTACAGTATATTGTGAAGATTTGTGTGTCTGTCTGAAAAGAAATACATTACAATTTATTTTACCCAACTTGTGTGCTCAAGGCAGAATCTCAGTATTAATGTGTAGATAAGACCTGGTCTATGGTGACAGGCACAATCTGACAAGACTTTCTCTGCAAAATCCCCCCCAAAATCCCCCCCATAGCCTAGCAATCTCTGCTTTCTGGCACCCTTGGAAAGGTAAAACACATATACATTCTTTATTGTTGCACAATTACATACATTGAATTACAATACACAGATTCAAGAGCTGACACTCTAAACCCCTAAATATGGATCAGAGGTAACCAGCCATGCATAATACCTTTATTAATGGCCTGTTTACCCCCTCACCATTACAGGTGTTGTTATTTTATTGTGGTTTTTAATGTGATCTGCGTTTTATTACATTGAATCAGTAGGGTTCCACTGAGGGGATGCCTGCCACGCAATATTGGAGAGTGCACTTTCCATAAACTAATCATGCTCTCTGTACTCTTTATTTTGCATGTTTCTTGTATATCCCTGTGGAGATGCTGATTATATGGAGTTTTATTGAACTGGCTCTATACTGCACCGACACACTTTATTCGAGCAAATACCCAGTATGTACCTGGCAGATACCTGGAATGCGCCGCTCCTCACCTCTGACAAGCCCCGTTGTGTTTGCCTTCCCAGCCTGGGTTCATGCCTGGCTGACGGGCGGCTGATCTGTTAAATGATAATGATTAGGATTTAATAGGCTGCAATGCTTCGCGTGTCTACCAGATGGCATAAATTCATGAATTGTAATGCAATATATATATATATACTGTGCAGTATTGCAGCCAGTGGGAATAAAATGCTTCAATCCCTGCTTAGAAAATACCTCAATGCACTCGGGCAGAAAACAGTCACAAACCTCAATACACCCGGGTATACCCGAATTCGTGGGACTAGCCGAGCTCGAATAAAGTGTGTCGCCAGTGTATCTGGTTGGCGAAACCGTGGCAATGGGAGGCGCTATAGAATGCATACTGCTGTACCAGACATTCTCTGCAAGCAGCTATTGAAGATAGCACTACCCATCAGAGCGCATGCGCGAAGATGGTCTCCGCGATCAGCTGTTAATTAAAAATTTGCACTCCAGGGCGAGTGCCCATAGCGGGGCTCGAGACAGTTTACAAGGTGGTCTTGGAGCAGTGTCACGTCTGCAGCTTACCATCGCATGCACGCGCTTCGGAGAGGGACGCTCTGATTGGCCGTGACATCACTGGGCTCTTCCACACATATACACAATGCGGAGGCATTGATGGAGACAGTCCTTACCAGCGCTTCTCAAAGTAGGAACTCAGAGGAGACAGGTTGTTGATAAGGACGGTTGCCTTTGATTTTCTTGCTTTCTTAATTGGTACTCCTGCAGCTTGTGGACTTTCCATTAGCTTTTTGCTTTGCTTTCTGGCACATTATATGATATTGCTTTCCTGTCTGGCACTGTGGCGGTGGAAGGTTTAACCAAGCCAATAATAAAGGTATTATGCCTGGCTGGTTAACCCTAAACCGTGTTGGGACAGAAGGGGTTAAAATATATTTCCAACATAACACCATGTTTTCCCCTACCCTACCTTTATTATCCCTGTTTTGCAGCTTAGCAGCTAGCTGCAGTTGAATTAATGAATGAACTATGTGCTAACTGTATTTGAGACACAAGGGAGAGCTTCAAGCGCTGTGCCAAGCGCTAAATTGAAGAAGTGTGACTGCAAGTAAGTAGCTGTATTATAGATAGGTATCAGTTTCCAGACCACAGACGTTGAAAACGCAGTCAATTGAATAAGTGGTCTGCGGTTTAGCTGAAGTGCCTTCTTCATACATGGTATCCTGCCGTCTCGTTATCCACTTAAGCTGAATTGATGTGCGCATCTGTGGTTACCGATCAAAAGCCAGGACTAATACATTGTATGCCAGCTTGTAACCCAGACCGATTATAGGTCAAACCGCAACCCACATCACAGAGCCCCTTCAATTAAGTGGATAACTTGAGTTAAGAAAGAGCTAGCACTCTAATTTTTGGAGTGCAGCTAGGTAAAAAAAAAAACATAAACATACACCTAAGTTTTATAATTGTTGCATATGCAGAACATACATTTATAAATAAACTGTATTGTAATGGTGTTTTAAAATGTACAAGCAGGAACCCTTTCCTGCCAGACCAGCAATGAATCCATTAACATGCCCATATGTTATGGATGAATGAGCAGAGGGATTTTTCTTCTCCGCACTTCTAAGGGCACCCTGCTAAGGTGTTGCCCCATTGTCTAGAGATGTCCGGAGTTGAAAAGCTTCAGAGATCCAATGTGTTAGGGTGGCCAGGAAAGTTGTAAGTACCAGATACTGGTGTGAAGTATGGGCACTTCACACATGGTAGGCAAACCCCAGACTTATTGTCGCCAGGTAAGAGGTTGGGCCCGGTATGCTAAGTAGCCCAGGTGTGAAGTTAACGCATGCTCTGTGCAAACCGGGAAGCAACTTCTGCCCTTTTTGTTAGGTACTGGCAAGTGTGGGATAGGTGGGAAAAGCTGTTCCCACGAGAGGATTGGTGTGCATGTTAGTAATAGGACCCTTAACCCTATAAGAATGCCTACAGCCCCTCCTAGTGAGATTCACCTGATTCATCTCAGCTTTACAAAGATATGTGCAATCTACAGTGTCAGAGGTTCCAGAGTGTGAGGGGTTAACTACGTCGTAACCAAGGATCGTACCCCTCTTCCAGAATTCGGATGAGCTAAGGATTCCGGAAAGAATCCTGTAAGGACTATACGAAAGAATTCCTTTTGGCAGATATATAGGGCTGGCAAGTTGCGCCCCTAGCCAAGGACGTCACATGGCTTACATCGCACACCCACTTGCATGCGTGCAGGTGTGCCCAGAGACTTTGTTTCATTCCGTGGACAATTTATGTTGTTTCCCCATCCCAGTAAGTGTATATTGACTGTAATTGTGAAGTATTGTGTTTTTGTCTTAAAAGGAAATAAATTACAATTTATTTTACCCGCTGTCACGATGGACACCAACTTTATCAACACATTTATATTTCTGGGTACTCTATTGAACAGAACAAGTTGCAAAATAAATTGTGATTTGTTTCCTTAATAGACAAACACACGGGAGACTTCCGGTGACGTCACCGCACCTGGCCATTCCCGCCCCATGATCAAAGGTATCCCACGGGGGCAGTTCCTGCGATTACGCCGGAACTGTTCCTCCATGGAGGACTTTGTTCATAGGGCGGAAGACATGAAAGATTGCTTTTTTGCCAGAGGGTATTCGCATGAAAATCTTAATAGGGCTTTTGAAATGGCTTTATACACTGATTGAGAATCTCTGATTGCCATGAATCCAAAAAACCCTAGACAATATAGAACAGCTGATGATTCAGATGCCCCCTTTTTTCTTACAGGATATAGTGACCAGGCTACACGTAAAGAAAAACACCCGCACAGCTTGAGTAGTAAACCACGGTGAGGTGCTATCTAGGTGGGGACGTAAATGTATACAGGAGAAAAGGAACCTAGTAAACAAGCACTCTGTCACAACTGAATGTATAATTATATTGTTAAAATACTTTATTAGTGATCAATGAATAAAAAAAGGGGGGTTAAAATAAAATTAAATTGTATAATCAAACAGCACGTGACTGTGTCATTTGTAACCCAACTATGGCTAGGTAGGTAGGTTATACATAAGGAGATCCTTGATTGATATTCGGGATCTGATGCTATACTTATAGCTGCCTATAGATATAGGAAAGGGGCCGTTATAGGACCACTATAAAGAAAAAGTTATGTCTCAATATAAATGTATCAGGGCGTGTATTTTGACGCGCTGTGATAGTGGACTTTATATGGTGTGTACATTAATACATCCAGGCATGATATGCGGTAAAAGAAACCAGTAGTGTAACTACCTGTGTTAAATAATATGGTGTTGAGCTAGAGGAAAACATCAGTCACGCTGTCGGGGCAGAGTATCAATCTGTATGAATAACCCCAAAGTGACACACTAATCAGGTCTATGATAGCGACCTTCACAGCCCTCACTAAGGAAATAAGGGCAGACAGGTATAGTGTAAATACTGAGAGGTTTGGTCTGAAAGTATTGGCATAGATGAAGCACTAGATAGAGCCACCGTAATACTTTAACTGCATATGGTGCATGATAGGTAATATGTAAGCACCATGCGCAGAGTATAAGAAACGTATAGGAGTGATTCTAAGAGCGGCATATAAATGGTATGTATACAAAACAGGCTCCGATTGAACTAGACAAGCACTCACTCCAACCGGAGAATATATCCTAGTTGTCTGTCTAAGGCAGCTGATGCGAGCGGTTCTGTGACCAGAGGTAAGTGCCGTATAATGGGCCCCCAGCCCACATAAATCATTCACCCCTTGAATAACAGGATGAGAAGGTAGGCAAATAGGTGTAACATGACATAACCACCACGGCGTTTCAGGGGATAAATCACCCCTAGAAGTACTGATCGCCTGAGTATACCATGTACTGTAATTGTCTAATCAGGACATTTTTTATTCATTGATCACTAATAAAGTATTTTAACAATATAATTATACATTCAGTTGTGACAGAGTGCTTGTTTACTGGGTTCCTTTTCTCCTGTATACATATAGTGACCATGCCCCAGCTATTAAATCATCATTAATAAACATTGGGGTACGTTGACTCTAGATTCCCTTATGTGTAAGATTGTGAGCGCAGGTCCACGAGTTGTGTTTCGTAAGGCTCCTACATTGGGCAATAAATTGTCTCCCAGTATGCTCAAACCTATTAACTCGGTGAGGTCGTTTTTTCCAAAATTAATGGGTTCATATAGATTGGACGGTGTAAAATCTGTCCGAACATGGTGAAAGCGACACACTTCTCTAATTCAGATGGGAGACGTAGATTTAACCCTTTCCGGTCGAATGTCGGAATATATCCGACAAAATATTTTAGTACCTGCAGTCCAATGTCGGATTTCCCCGGCATTACCCTTGCACTTCTCCCAGCAGCCTTACTGACCCCCCCCAGCCCGGCACCGATCAGCAGCCCCTCACTCTGCCAGCATCAGTGACCCACCCCCCCAGCCTGGCACCGATCAGCAGCCCCGCAATCCGACAGCCTCACAGATCCTCTCCCCTCCCCCCCAAGCCCAGCACGATCCCATTCAGGAGCCCTGCACTCCGGCAGCCTCACTGACCACCCCCCTCCCCCCAAAGCCCAGCACGATCCCCATCAGGAGCCCTGCACTCCGGCAGCCTAACTGACCCCCCCCCCACCCCAGCCCGGCACCAGGCAGCCTCACGATGCTCAAGCAGCTGACACAGGAGGTAGGAGGGTTGGGAGGGGCTGTGAGTGTGGTGTGTGGGCTTTGAGTGTGTGCAGCGAATGTGCTGTGAGTGTGTGCCGTGTACTGTGAGTGTGTGCAGTGTGATGTGAGTGTGTGCAGTGAGTGTGCTGTGAGTGTGCTGTGAGTGTGCTGTAAATGTGTGCAGTAAGTGTGCTGTGATTTTGTGCAGTGAGTGTGCTGTGAATGTGTGCAGTGAGTGTGCTGTGATTGTGTGCAGTGAGTGTGCTGTGAGTGTGTGCAGTGTGCTGTGAGAGTGGTCTGGCAGATACCCGTGGCTTGGTTTAACTTTACCACGGCCCCTGATATCTCCAGCGCATAGCAAGGCTGCAACAGGGAGGCTCAGATCCAAGAGACCCCCTGATGCTCTGCCAGGGTAATGGGGAAGCTTAACTGCCCTACCATCTGCCTTTCCTCCAGACCCCTCCTAGGCAACTCCTGGCATTCAGCTGTGTTTTTTAGTATTTCTGTGAGAGGTGTAATGTTTATGAGAACCCACTAATATTAGGGTCTCTAGCAATTTAGGGAATTCATTTTCCTTAGTAGGACAACTGTAATACAAACAGACACAATATTTTTGTGGGTAGATTTTTATCATATTATCTTCCAAGTGTTCCATTAATTAACAGTTTCCCTTGTCAATTACACTCTGAATCATTATATGTTCACGTGTTTGTTTTGGTTGTCCATTATACCTTACACTTTATTTTAATTACGCTAATAAACTCGAGTTTTAATTTAGGTGTTGACTATGCCACAACCAAAGGGGATACTTTTTTGTCTCCCCTCCTTGTACTGCTCAGTCCAGAATCCCTGTATTAATTTGTTGGTAAGACCCGGTCTACCGTGACAGGCTTATATTAACTGGTGGCAGTGGTGGGACGCTGACTGAGCCTATGGAATAGTCTCTCCTTTGGGATTCTATAACATAGTGGGGGAAGCTCGTAGATTGCGAGCTCCCCAGACAAGTGGTAACTTACACACGCTTCACAAGAGCACAAGATAAGACACCTTGCCCTTTGCCCATACCCCTGTGCTAACATAACACCATGAGTAACCGCTCAGGAAGGTTCCAATCCTGGGACCGAGCACGGATCATGGAGAGATGTGCAGGAAATGGATTGCCGACGGATGGTCGGTCAAAGCCGCAACTGGAAGAGGACTTGGAGAGTCATGAAGCCAGACTGGCACCATTGGAGGGGTCTGGCCCCTTGGCTGCTGTGGCAGCGGACACCAATCAGCCTGGAGTGCAGGAGGTCAATCCAGATAGCAATGACATTGGGAGGGAGCAGGTGACCATCTGAATAATGGAGGCTTGGCACCAGCGTGTGCGGAGGAGGTTGTTGCTGCGGCTAACGGACTTGCCGCCTCTGTGCTCATAGCTCTCCTCTGCATGGGGAGTTAGGGCTACAGAAGAGGAGCGTATCCAGATGCTTGCTGCAGTGCATGGTAAAGACCCCCACTCCCACCTTGTCAACGGGTAACAGGATATTCCCAGGGTGGACCACCACAGCTTCAGCAAGTTCATGGATGGCAAGGATGGGATAGATGCCTTTCTCAATGACTTTGAAATGCAGTGTCTCCGGTAAAGGGTCCCACGACAGGACATGGTGCTGAGCCTGCGTCCATTGTTGTCCGGTAAAGCCAAGCGGACTATGCAGGGTATTCCATGCGTGGATGCCGATGACTACGGTCATATTAAAAGTATGTTGCTCACACAGTATACCCTCACCCCAGAAACATACCGGGGGAAGTTCTGGAGTGGGGAGAAATACCCTCGGGAATCCTATGTGGACTATGGAGCCCGCATGGCCTTGCAGGGGACCCAGTGTGTGGAGGGGTACGTTGTCACCAAGTTCCATACACTGCTGGACTTGATATTCCAGGAGAAGCTACTGCAGCAGCTTCCCTCGGATGTGAAGGCATGGGTCTTTGACCACAAACCAAAAATCCATGTGGATGCTGCAATAATGGCGGATGAGTATGTAGCCAGCAGGGCTCTAATGACCAAGAGAGCGGCTCCCAAAGATGTGGCCTGCCCGACCAAGGGAGCCAAAACCACCGCTCAGTGGATCCACAAGCCTGCAGCAGAAGGCAACTGTGGCAATAGGAGGTTAACCAGGCCACTAATAAAGGCATTATACCCGGTTGGTTAACCATAAATCGGGTTGGGACTGAGTGGGTTAATTGTTTGTACACCGTAATGACCTGTTTTCCCCTCCACCATCTTTATTGTCTCAATTTTGAAGCTCAAAGCCTAGCTGCAGCTATGTGAATGTGTAAAATGTGCCAATTGTATTTGTGACATAAGGGGGAGCTGTAAGCGACTACTTTGATGCTGAGTATTGCTTCCTAAGCTGCAGACGTCTAAACCACAAACTTAATTGAATAAGTGGTTTGCGGTGAGAGTTGGAGTGCCTACTAGCAACAATATATCCAGTCGGCTTGTTAGCCACTTAACTTGAATGGGGAAAGTGTGCCGTGTGGGAACTAGGTCAAACTGCAGACCACATCACAGGACCCATCGAATTAAGTGGCTAACTTGCTATAGGAAAGAGCTAGCAATCTAATTTTTGTATCCCCGTTAGCTGAAGAAATACGACACACATACATATTTGTTTTATATTGTTTATACAGGTAGAAACCACAAATAAAAAATAAATAAAGTGTCATGAAGATAATATATTTAATATGTGACACTGACTGATGACAAGGTTATGGTACTCAATAAGGGACTATCTTTTGTCCCGACTAATCTGACTAATGCCAGGGATTTGGAGGTTGAATTAGCCCGGTTTTATAGATCTTTAAGACTGAAAGGATTTTTTGCCAAACAGACGTTTGATCCTGTAACCCCCATTGATGATATAGACACTAATACCAATTTCACCTATTAACATCCAATTGTAAAAACAAAATTTATTTTAACCCACTAGCATCTAACCATACCATAGAGACCTATATTAACTTAGTCCAAAGGGATGTGGCCTCCTTACTTAAACACAAAACTAGACAAAAATCTTTCAATTTGTCTAAAAGAGAGCAGGAGGTCATTAAAGAATTGGAATCTAACACCAATTTAATCATTAAACTGGCGGATAATGGTGGTGCATTGGTGATTATGAATAAGGTAGACTATCGCAATGAGGTCATGAAGCAGTTAGAGGATACCAGCTACTACAAATTGGTTATGGTAAACCCTACACAAGGGGTACAGGATAAAATTTCCCGGGTGGTCACTCCAGCATTGGAAGGTGGGTAATCTCCAAAAAACAGAAGGAGTACCTCATTAAGAAGGACCCCATCATACCAGTGTTATATACTATACCTAAGATTCACAAAAATCTTTCCTCACCACCAGGTAGACCCATAGTAGCAGGAACTGACTTTGTCTTACAGCCCTGTTCAGTGTTTCTAGATAAATTATTGAGCCTCTGGTCACCAATATCTGGGGAAGGACACAAAGCGCAAAAAACTTCCTCTACAGGGTGGAAAAATCACATGGAATCTCAAACCGATGTAGACAGCATATGTAGAGAAAAAAGAAGAAAAAATATAGTGCAACACAGTTTTAATTCATATAAAATACTCGAGCAAGGAGCTCCAATGCACTCACATGCTCCAGAACAAATAATAGCCGTTTAACCACTCAGGGTTCAGACGCAGCTAGGTATGGTTCCAATTAGCTACAACACGTCCCCTGCTTCCGCATATGGGCGGCGTCTGACGTCACGGACCGGTTACTTCAGTTGTCCGGCAGTAGGGGAAGGATCATCTGGCTCCGTGGTAGTCGGCAGCAACGTAAAGCGTGTGGGTGGGAGGATGCGATGGCAGCACGGCTGATGTCACGGCAGAGAGTCCGCAAGGAAACTAACTGCTTCACAGGTCTGAGCACACTACGCGTTTGATCCGATAGTTCAGACTTCTTCAGGATGTAGGGATACTGCGCAATGACTCTGAATTAAATAGTCCCCAAAATTGGGAGGAGATTAATGACGTCACGGCGCAAACTGAGTGTGATAGGCTCAGTGTACCTCTACAATAAGCCACAATTCATTGATAAAGCAATAGGAACACTAATAAGTGACTATAAACAAATATGGGATAATTAATATTAAAACATGATGTGTTTATATAATAAAAATTCATTATAAAATTACACAATAAAAATCATGAAAAATAACATAAAAATCCCAAATTACAAAGACGAAGAATCTAAATGGAAACAAGAAAAGAGATCAGTGCATATACATAAAAGGCATATATTATAAAAACATATATTAAAAACCATATATTAAAAAACAGACCTTCTTTAAAAAGAGAATATATGTTAATGTATGTCTTAAAAATGCACTCTAAAGTTGTCAGTATAAAAAGGAGGCTAAATCTATATCAATATTAAGACCTAAAGGTTTAAGTGTACACAGTTTGTGTGTCCAGAAGGTCTCCTTTTGGGAGACCTCCTGGATACAATTGCCTCCCCTCCAATTTAAAGTGACCAAATCAATGCCTATATAACTCAAACCCTCCGGATTCGAATCATGGAACTGTTTAAAATGTAAAGGAAAACTGTGGTTATCCAATCCATTTACAATGTTCCTTATGTGTTCCAGAATTCTAACCCCGAGAGGTCTGATAGTGCAGCCCACATATTGTAGACCGCAGGGGCATTGTAATAAAAAAATAACAGAGGTACTTTTACAATGGATACATTTATTCATTTTAAATACCTCTTTGGTCACTTGGGATAGGAAGCAATATGTTTTGCTAATACAAAATTTGCAGGCTTTGCAGCCTGTACACTTAAAGAAACCCTTAGGTTTTTGACCCAACCAAGTATCACTAGTTGGTAATGGTCTTAAGAAACTAGGAGCAATTCTATCTTTAATGTTGCGTGCTTTAGTATAGATAACTTGAGCACGGTCTGGTAAAAAGTCTTTTAGATATTGATAACTTTTTAAAATATGCCAGTGCTTATTTAAAATGTTATTGATTTTAAAATGTTCGCTATTAAATTGAGTGATAAAAGAAATAAAATTAGGTTTCATCACTTTACTTGAGTTTGACTTTAAAAGTAGGTTTCTATCAATTTCCCTTACTCGATTTTTTGCCTCACACAAATCCAAAGGTGCATACTGTAATCCTTCTCCAAAAATCTTTGTTCCAGCATAGCCGATTGTTCTTTATAGACCTCAATATTGGAGCAATTTTTTCTTAATCTCCTAAATTGCCCCGATGGAATATTTGAGGTCCATTGTGGATGATAACAACTGCTTTTACTATTAAAATTGTTGCAGTCGACAGACTTAAAAAAAGGTTTTGCTTAAAACTCTTTTATCTTCCACATATAGAACAAGATCAAGATATGGAATGCTGGTACGATCATACTGATGGGTGAATTTGAGGTTTAGATTATTATTATTAAGATAAATTATAAATTCCTCAAGTGATTCATTAGTTCCATCCCATATGAAGAGGATATCATCAATATAGCGTTTCCAGGACACCAGGTTCGCGCCAAAAGGGTTGGAACGGAAGATAAAATCCTCCTCCCAAATCCCCATAAATAAGTTAGCGTAACTTGGAGCAAACCTGTTGCCAAACGCTGTGCCCTTGGTTTGAAAGTAAAAACAGTTATCAAAAGAAAAGTAATTAGGGTTTAATATAAATTCTATACCTTCTATAATAAAATCAGTTTGTTCTTGTGCAAATTTATTTGACTGTTCTAGAGTCCTTCTAATGGCACTACAGCCTTAGGGGTGATCTATATTTGTATAAAGCGAAGTGACGTCTACCGTGCACCATATAAAACTATCTTTCCATTCTGTATTTTCGAAATGATTAATTACCTCCGTGGAATCTCTCAAAAAGGAGGGTAAAGTGGTTACAAACTCTTTAAAAAAAGTATCTAAATATTGCGACAAATTGGAGGTTAAAGAGTCAATTCCGGAAATTATCGGACGACCCGGAGGTCTGTCTTTATCTTTGTGCATTTTCGGTAAAATAAAAAAAATAGGAATTTTGGGAAATTTATTATTTAAAAAATGTAATTCACTATCGCTTAAAATACAGGAATTTTTACCTTTATGTAATAAACCAATTTATGACCAATGACCAATAGTAGGTCATATATCAGGGACACCACTCATTTTCTTGAGAAAATTAGGACATTACCCACTTTGGATCCACCTTTGATACTTGCAACTTTAGACGTCAATAGTCTATATACGTCCATTACGCACGCTGACGGTATATTGGCGGTCAAGGAAGCTGTTCAGCATGCTAATGCCTTTACACCTAGGGAGGGTATGTTTATTGCTTATCTGTTGGAGATCATTTTGTGTGATAATTACTTTTTGTTCGAAGATAAAAATTATGTTCAAATCCAAGGCACAGCCATGGGCTCAAACGTCGCACCCACATACGCCAATTTTTTATGTCTAAATTCAAGGATGACCATGTATATTGCCATTAGTCCTTGGGCGTATGTGGGTGCGTTTTATAGATGTCGTGTTTATGGTGTGGCAGAATGATGCTACTTCACTAGTGTTCTTTGTTTCAGATCTAAACATTGCCCACCAAACCATCAGATTCACCTGTACCCATGACTCAATCCAGATACATTTTCTTGATACTACTATCAATTTGCATAATGGTAAATTAGAATCAGATATGTTTTCAAAACCTACAAATCGCAATAATCTCTTACACTACTCAAGTTTCCATCCTCCAGGCACCACAATGGGTTTGCCAGTTTTACGTGCTAAACATATCATTAGCACCCCTTCTAAGGTTATGGCGGGTATGGATTAAATTGAGAACAAATTCCACTCTAGAGGGTACCCTATGGAATTGCTCTCCAAACAATGCCAAAAAGCAGAGAATTGGGCCCCAATGGGACTCGTGGCTCCTGAGAAAAAGAAATTCTCTGTCCCCTTTGTATCAACATACAATACCAATAGTGGCCATATGAGGAATATCATACAGTGGCATTGGCCACTACTTAGCAGTGATCCTCTATAAGCTCCCGTCCTTAATGATCCACCACTATTTTCATACAAGAGAGGTAAGACTCTGCGGGACCGGTTGGTCAGGGCAGATATAGGTGGTAAAAGTATTAAACAGACGTTCTTGGGAAAACCCAAATGTGGATGCTTCAGATGCTTTAGTTGCAGTCAGTGCAATAGCATAGTAGAAGGTTCCACGTTCAAAAACCCCTTATCAGGCAAATCTTATGCTATTAAAGAGTACTAAACGTGTTTGTCCAAAGACGTTATATATCTTATCAAATGTCCGTATGGCATGGGTTATGTGGGGGAGACTACCCAGAGAGTAAAGAATAGGATTGGACAGCACAAAGTGGCCATACACAGGTGTGACCCGGAAGCTCCGGTGGCACATCATTTCACACAGGCTGGGCACAACGTGAGTCAATTGAGGTACCAGATTAACGATGGGATGAGAATGGGCCGACGTGGCGGCAATGTGCAAAAATCTCTGTTTCAGAAGGAATCCAGATGGATTAGAACACTTGGTACCATGACTCCATTGGGCATGAATAAGGACTTGAAAATGGGCTGTTATCTTTAGACAGCCGTGCCCAGGTATCTGTCTCTTGTGCAGATCATGTATTATTAACCATATCTCTATACTAGCCTCGATGTGATCTGGTGCCCGTCCATCTCTATTGCCCTTATCTTTGAGGTTTGTGACTATTGGGATGGGATCTGCGTCTTGCTGCTAGTGCACGTGATCCATCCTTTACCTAGGGGATGGTTTTCCCCACCTCTGACCTGGCCCCCTACGTGACTTTAAACTCTAGCCTTAACGGTCTACTGGATACTCCTATCTAGCTCAGTGACTTATAACTTAATATTATAAGACAGATGACTATATACCACTTTGGGCACTTACTATTTATTCTTATCAGGTTTATGTATATGCATGTTTTACTCTGTTTTTATGTGTACATACATATTTTTCACATTACTCATGCACTGTATACTTTTTTATGTTATTTCAATTATTTGCTACTTTTAGGTAGCTCTGATCTTACTGGGGGGATTACTTGGGACCCCATGGTTTGGACGTCTGTGGTCTGCGCAACAAACAACTGCCTCCTGTGTAGATGTGCTGTGCTTCTGGTGCATGAATGTCCATTCATGGCTGAATTCTTTGGAGAACATTCCCCTTCAAATTGAACCTCTGCATGCAATATGACTCTGTGCCTACACTACAGAAATCTTCATGTCCTGTGCGCATGCGCAACGAGTTTCTAGCAGAGAGCCTGTGATTTATTCTGCCTGATTGGTGCGTGCACGCGCACTACACAGCTGCTTTCGGCAGATGATTACTCCAGCAGAGAGGTCCGGCGTCACGGGACGTGTGTCAGTGAAAACAGCTGTTCCACATCTCTGTGATGCATTTACAGCGCTTACGGATGACGTCACTCTGCCTTCAAACCCCCTCTGGTTCTGTGCAGTGTCTCACAGACACCCTTAGCATTAGAGAGGAACAGGACTTTTTGATTCACATACAGATTGTCTGTGGTTTGCTTCTTGCTTGTGTATATTGGAATGATCTATTTGACATATAGCAAAGTGTATTGATCTTGATATTTGTGTGGGGGTTGTCCAGTCATTTCTAGGGCTTGACATTGTTTCTGTGGGTTGTGGGGACAGGGAAGAACCCCTCTGTTCCTTTGGAGCGAGGGGGAACGGGCCTGACAAAGGGGTGTTCCTCGAAACGTTGCCCCCTGCTGTTTCCCCTTAGTATACCCACCTATATGTAGTCTTGTCCATTTCATTTTGTTTCTTTCACCCCCCCCCCATCCCCCTACTGTTATACGTATGTTCTGATTTATTGCTATCTCACTTTATTGGATGTAGGGTATGCGGTTCTGTTATAGGTCCTTTTGTTTATATTAAATTATGCTTTTTGGTATTATCCCATTTTTTGATTCTGATTTCTTTAGACAGTGAGTGCTGGACAAATTTTTGGATTAGTGTGTATTGTTAGAGGAATTGGGTCCTCTTTTGTCCTTCGCACCCTGCACTGTAACTGATTTTTGTGAGTGCTGTTTATCATTTCTTCGACCTGGTGTACACCCTCTTTCTGGCACCTCTTAGTCTGAGGTTTGTTGCAAAGGTGTCAATGGCCCAGGATCTACGACGTCTCAGGAATCCGGCCATGTATACATTAAGGTGCTCTGGGATCTTTCATCCCTGACACTTCTTTAGAGCGAGGCGCTCCTGGTCAGCGGAATCCCTTTGAAGTGTCCGGAATAAAATACCCGCAGCTCATCCACCCCCAACCTATTTACAGGTCAAAGGACTTTTTCCCGGGCTTATAAGAATAAGTCCTGCCCATACAGTTTAAACACACATTTTACACACTTTATTAAAACATTATGTTCTGGGTGTATTTTCACTGTAATTCTTTCATGTTAAGTCCTGTTGTGTTTTATTACATGTGCACTCCAAAAAAACAGGGTGCTGGGTGTTTCCTTTTTCGAGTTAGCTTTCCTAATTGAAATGCCGGCTTCGGGGACTCAAGTCCACCGAATTCTCACGTCAATTGACACAGTTCCCACGTCAATTGTCTAGCCGCCTTTCAAGTTAAAAAGCTAACCGAGGAATGGATACATTCTATTGGTACAGCTAACCACTTACCACTTATCCAATTGACTTGTGGTTGCAGGTCAAACCAATAGTAAATGGATACCCATGCTTTACATAGACAGTTTTAACCGCAGCCACGCGTATTCAGTGCTTACTGTGGTGCGCACTACTCCCATCTTGTGACTCCACAGAATATAGCAGGCAATATATTTTCTTTTAATACAGCAGGCAGAGAATGGCCTGCAAATGGGGGGTAAATGGCTGGGACAGGGCAAACACAGCAATGCATGGCAAATAAGTTTAACCCATCATTCCTACTGCAAGGGGAGGATGACCAGCTGGGTATAACACCTTTATTTAGGCCTGATCAATCCAAACTCGCCACACCTCCCCCACTCAAAGCAGATGGGCTGCCCTGACCACCTTGTCCGGTGGCTGGGCTGCCCTACCAGCTCCTGAAGTCAGTATGTTCTGAGGGTTGTCCTGGCGGGAAAGGCCATCCGCATTGCCATGCTCACTTCCCTTCTTGTGCTGGATGGTAAAGTCAAACTCCTGTAATGCAAGACTCCAGTGCATGAGTTTAGCATTTTCCCCTGACACCCTCTGTAACCAATTCAAGGGATTATGGTCTGCAATTACGATGAAAGGTCTGTCATAAAGATAGAGCTGTAATTTCTTCAGAGCCCATTCTATGGCCAGACAATCTTTCTCAATGGTGGCATATGCCACCTCTCTGGGCAGTAGCTTGTGGCTCAGGTTCATCATGGGGTTTCACTGCCCTCCACCCCCACTTGGCTGAGTACAGCCCCAATGCCATAGTCCGAGGCATCAGTCTGCACCAATAAATTTTGGCATAGTCCGGTGCAGCCAAAATGGGAGCGCTGGCTATTGCAGTCTTTAATGCCTGAAAGGAGACCTCACAGGCAGGAGACCAGACAACCAGCACAGACCGTCGCTTCTGGGTCAAGTCAGTCAGGGTTTGGCCATGGCGCTATACTGAGGGACAAATTTTCTGCAGTAGCCTGCAGTGCCTAAGAAAGCCATGACTTGTTTCTTGGTCTTGAAATGGGCCACTTCACTATAGCTTCCATCTTTGCTGGCCCTAGCTTAAGATGCCCGCCACCCACCCTGTGCCCTAGGTACAATACTTTTGCCATCCCTACTAAGCACTTGGTGGGTTTCAATGTGAGTCCCACTTCCCTAATCCTGGCTAGCACCGCAACTACATGCACTAAGTGTGAGTCCCACGAGTTACTAAAGACAGCAATGTTGTCCAGGTATGCCATTGCAAACCCTTGCATACATTCCAGCAAGCGATTGACCAGGGGTTGAAAGGTAGGCAGTGCATTTTTCATCCCGAATGGATCACTAGAAATTCATAGAGGCCACTTGAGGTAATAAATGCAGACTTCTCTATAGCCTCCCAGGTCAAAGGGATCTGCCAGTAACCTATCTTGACTCGTTGACAAAGCATTGTAGCGCGAAACGCATCAGAGTATCACATCTTTTCTCCTGATGTTGCCAGAATAATAACCCATCCAAGGTTCGTAGGCCCCCCTTTTTTGGTATTCACTTACTCTCACAGTCCTCCGCTATTTTTTCCACTTGGATCCTCTACTAGCAAGTCTTCCCAGCGTTATGAATGTGGATCTACGGGACAGTCTGCAGAGTGTACCGGTCGTGAGTAACCATACTCTTGCTTGACCTGGAAAACCATGTGTATACATTGTGTGTAGCTCTTAGGAGTTGTCCAGGGTAACTGATATGAGAGATTGTTTATATACAGACTTCCTTGTCTACAGCCCTTGGTATCAAAATACTCCTTCTCTATGAGCTCAGGTTTAGTAAGAAGAAACGGCGGTCACTGCTGCTCCACAAAAATACTCCAACCAGGAGCGTAAAAACTAAATAATTTTAATGATCAAAAACAAAAAAGAACTTCCACATGGTAGTGTACCTCTGACGCGTTTCGTTCTATACTAGAACTTTATCAAAGAGTAACACTCTCTGCTTCCTTCTCACTAAAAATACACAAAGCCCTCCACACATTGGTCAGAATATCTCACATGACCAGTCTCGGCCAATAGGCTGAGACCCAATTGCAGTGCAGTAGTATAGACTTAATGTCTATTGGCTTTAAATCACCACATGACTGTTCTCAGCCAATAGATTGAGAATCAATCAGGATCAAGAAATATCGGCTTGTATCTAGAGACAGAAGGAGGTGCTCGTGTGTGTACAACGAACACAATGTGTCACAGAATAGCAACAATAAAACTAAATACTGTTACAACACAAACTGACAATACAAGAAAAAGAGAGTTTAAAAACAAATACATGTGGAACTAAAGCAACATTTAACCATTCTGTTGGCTCATCCTAAATATCATGCATATGTATAACACACAGAATCCTAATTATTATAACAATAAAGCAGCTACATGGTCCTAGAATGATGTTTTTATATATGCAACTACTCAATAATTACAGCAATAACCAATTGATATTTTAAAGAGCCTATACAGAAAAAAATCAATATTGCAACATGATATATACATTAATATCTATTATAAAACTTCAATAAATGCACACAATAATGGTGACGCTGATATTGAACAGTATCTCATAATTATTACATACCAAAATAATGATATGAAAACACATCTTGTATAATTATAATACTGTTACAACTTAATTCATTAATATTCACATAAACAAATTATTAGAGATGTAATAGGATATGCATAACCAATCTAAATGCAAAGATCCATATCTCGAACACAATGAATATATATGGGAAGCTAGGTGGACAAAAAATGTTTTAGCTCCCAGTCTAAGTTTATACCAGATGGTTGAAGTGTGTTCAGGGTATGGATCCAAAACATTTCCTGTCTATTTAATTTATTAACCCTATCTCCTCCTCTTGGGTGACACGCTATATGCTCAATTGCTGAAAAAGTAAAATGGGTTATACCTCCATTCGGGCAGAGACTAAAGTGTCTGGATACCGGATGTATTTTATCTTGCCTTTTAATGAGTCTCACATGCTCAGCTATCCTAGTCTTTAGCGGTCTCGTTGTGCGACCAATGTATTTCTTATCACCGCCGCAAGATAACATATAAATCACAAAACTGCTATTACAGTTGATAAAGCTAGTGATATTGTGTTTTCTATTGTTGGAATTACACATAATGATTTTCGTAGAATGTGCATAACGACATACTGAGCAGTGGCCGCAAGAAAAAAAACCCTTAGGTATACCTTTAATCTGCGGGTAATTTGAACGGTAGTCAAAGAGGCTAGGTGACAAATGCAACGCTAATGTCTTTGATTTACGGTAAGTAAATTGAGGCGTACTTTTAGTAATTTCTGACAAGTCCTTGTCCAAGGATAATGTAGACCAATGCTTATTTACTATATCTCGAATGGATTTAGATTGCTTGCTGTATGTACTTACAAAAATAGGACATGCATCCTCTTTTGTTTAATGAAAGAATTTGACTTAGTTGTTTGTTTATTAGACTTCTTTTTTAGAAGTGAGGCCCTATCAATTGAGTCAGCATATTTAAAGGCGGTATCAATAATCTCCTCAGCGTAGCCTCTAGATCTAAATCTGTCAGACATATCTTCTGATTGTTTGAGGAATATATCGTTATCCGAGCAAAGCCTTTTAAGTCTGATAAATTGGGCCTGTGGTATACTTTTTATTAGAGAACGTGGATGGCTACTGTTGGCCCTGAGCAACGTATTTTTGGAATTTGCCTTCCTGAAGATATCGGTTTTTATGGTCATGTCGTTGTTTATATAAAGGAATAGGTCAAGATAATTAATATGATTAATATTGTGCTCAAATGTGAATTTTATATTTAAATTATTGTGACTAAGTATATCTATAAAGGAAAATAGTGATGTTTCATCTCCCTCCCAAATAAATATGAGATCATCGATATATCTCCTAAAAAGGATAATATTGGTGCGGAATAAATTATTAATGTGATAAATGAAATGTGCTTCCCAATAACCCATAAATAAATTAGCGTATGATGGTGCAAAACTCGTGCCCATTGCAGTGCTTAATAACTGTAAGTAAAAACGTGAATCAAACATAAAGTAATTGTGTGTTAGTAAAAAGGTGATAGATTCCAAAAGAAAGACCCCCTGAGTGACAGAAATATCTGATAAATTCAAAAAATATTGTATAGCTTTTAATCCATGCTCGTGTTGTATGATGGAGGGAGACCACATCAAGTGTGACTCACCTGTATTCATTCTTCCAGACCACATCCTGTAGAGCGACAATTGATTATTTGAGCTGTCCACATCCCGTGATACCGGTATTCCACCATCTCCCGAAGATCCATAAATCGCTGGTGGATCCACCTGGACGCCCCATTGTTGCGAGCATTGGATCTTTGGGAGATGGGTTATCGCGGTATGTGGACAGCTTTTTACAACCTTTGGTCTTCCGTCTGCCCTCATTTATCAAGGACACGACGGAATTAATTGTCGCTCTAACAGGATGTGGTCTGGAAGAAGGAGTACAGGTGGGTCACACTTGATGTGGTCTCCCTGTACTCCATCATACAACACGAGCATGGATTAAAAGCTATACAATATTTTTTGAATTTATCAGATATTTCTGTCACTCAGGGGGTCTTTCTTTTGGAATCTATACCTTTTTACTAACACACAATTACTTTATGTTTGATTCACGTTTTTACTTACAGTTATTAGGCACTGCAATGGGCACGAGTTTTGCACCATCATACGCTAATTTATTTATGGGTTATTGGGAAGCACATTTCATTTATCACATTAATAATTTATTCCGCATCAGTATTATCTTTTTTAGGAGATATATCGATGATCTCATATTTATTTTGGAGGGAGATGAAACATCACTATTTTCCTTTATCGATACACTTAGTCACAATAATTTAAATATAAAATTCACATTTGAGCACAATATTAATCATATTAATTATCTTGACCTATTCCTTTATATAGACAACGACATGACCATACAAACCGATATCTTCAGGAAGGCAAATTCCAAAAATACGTTGCTCAGGGCCAACAGTAGCCATCCACGTTCTCTAATAAAAAGTATACCACAGGCCCAATTTATCAGACTTAAAAGGCTTTGCTCGGATAACGATATATTCCTCAAACAATCAGAAGATATGTCTGCCA
The DNA here is from genome assembly GCF_040206685.1 of Ascaphus truei. Lineage (NCBI taxonomy): Eukaryota > Metazoa > Chordata > Amphibia > Anura > Ascaphidae > Ascaphus > Ascaphus truei. The sequence goes on from NC_134485.1 coordinate 280,689,310, forward strand.
GATTTAGATCTAGAGGCTACGCTGAGGAGATTATTGATACCGCCTTTAAATATGCTGACTCAATTGATAGGGCCTCACTTCTAAAAAAGAAGTCTAATAAACAAACAACCAAGTCAAATTCTTTCATTAAACAAAAGGATGCATGTCCTATTTTTGTAAGTACATACAGCAAGCAATCTAAATCCATTCGAGATATAGTAAATAAGCATTGGTCTACATTATCCTTGGACAAGGACTTGTCAGAAATTACTAAAAGTACGCCTCAATTTTCTTACTGTAAATCAAAGACATTAGCGTCGCTTTTGTCACCTAGCCTCTTTGACTACCGTTCAAATTACCCGCAGATTAAAGGTATACCTAAGGGTTTTTTTTCTTGCGGCCACTGCTCAATGTGTCGTTATGCGCATTCTACGAAAATCATTATGTGTAATTCCAACAATAGAAAACACAATATCACTAGCTTTATCAACTGTAATAGCAGTTTTGTGATTTATATGTTATCTTGCGGCTGTGATAAGAAATACATTGGTCGCACAACGAGACCGCTAAAGACTAGGATAGCTGAGCATGTGAGACTCATTAAAAGGCAAGATAAAATACATCCGGTATCCAGACACTTTAGTCTCTGCCCGAATGGAGGTATAACCCATTTTACTTTTTCAGCAATTGAGCATATAGCGTGTCACCCAAGAGGAGGAGATAGGGTTAATAAATTAAATAGACAGGAAATGTTTTGGATCCATACCCTGAACACACTTCAACCATCTGGTATAAACTTAGACTGGGAGCTAAAACATTTTTTGTCCACCTAGCTTCCCATATATATTCATTGTGTTCGAGATATGGATCTTTGCATTTAGATTGGTTATGCATATCCTATTACATCTCTAATAATTTGTTTATGTGAATATTAATGAATTAAGTTGTAACAGTTTTATAATTACACAAGATGTGTTTTCATATCATTATTTTGGTATGTAATAATTATGAGATACTGTTCAATATCAGCGTCACCATTATTGTGTGCATTTATTGAAGTTTTATAATAGATATTAATGTATAGATCATGTTGCAATATTGATTTTTTCTGTATAGGCTCTTTAAAATATCAATTGGTTATTGCTGTAATTATTGAGTAGTTGCATATATAAAAACATCATTCTAGGACCATGTAGCTGCTTTATTGTTATAATAATTAGGATTCTGTGTGTTATACATATGCATGATATTTAGGAAGAGCCAACAGAATGGTTAAATGTTGCTTTAGTTCCACATGTATTTGTTTTTAAACTCTCTTTTTCTTGTATTGTCAGTTTGTGTTGTAACAGTATTTAGTTTTATTGTTGCTATTCTGTGACACATTGTGTTCGTTGTACACACTCACGAGCACCTCCTTCTGTCTCTAGATACAAGCCGATATTTCTTGATCCTGATTGGTTCTCAATCTATTGGCTGAGAACAGTCATGTGGTGATTTATAGCCAATAGACATTAAGTCTATACTACTGCACTGCGATTGGGTCTCAGCCTATTGGCCGAGACTGGTCATGTGAGATATTCTGACCAATGTGTGGAGGGCTTTGTGTATTTAGAGTGAGAAGGAAGCAGAGAGTGTTACTCTTTGATAAAGTTCTAGTATAGAACGAAACGCATCAGAGGTACACTACCATGTGGAAGTTCTTTTTTGTTTTTGATCATTAAAATTATTTAGTTTTTACGCGCCTGGTTGGAGTATTTTTGTGGAGCAGCAGTGACCGCCGTTTCTTCTTACTAAACCTGTTTACCTACTTACGAGCAGGAGCACGCCACCGCGGTCAGCAACAGCAGCAAATTTCCTCAAACAGCACCTGGCATCCTTACAGCTTCATCGTAGATGCGGGCCAGCTGACTTAACCCTTCTACTACCAGACGCAGGTGAGGCAAGCAGTAGCTGGATATCTGATTTACTTTGGGGCTCTGTTCTGACAGGGCTCCACTGTACTTCTACCAGCCTTGCTTTAAAAAGCCCCCCGTCTAGGTTTATGGGTTTATCATTGAAGCTTATTGATTCCATTGGATTTTATGTATATCTAGTTGCTGCGGTGTATTACTCCATTGTCTAATATATATCCACATACTGCAACATTGTAGCATCAATCTTAGGGGCTCATACCCCCTGATAATGTGTATATCAAGGGGGGACTCCATTTTGTTTGCCATATAACCATTTCTCTATAACCATTATGTACTAACATTTTAGATCTCAGGAACTAACTAAATGCCAAATGTCATACGTAATTGTCTTTTCAAGTCAGATGTGAGAAAGTGACCTCTCACCCAGTTAATGCCAAACTGAACTATGTTTGTTCAGACTTATTTAGCTCTGAAGAAACAGGAAATGTCGCCAGCCATGCTGAGCATGACTTTCTCGAATGTCTTACACAATATACTGTCCTGGAGAATGATATTTCCTTCAACTGCCTCCAAACTCGGTACTCAGGCCACTTCCCAGATCGTAAACTGTCTAACTGTCATTTGCTGAGGTAGACAGACTATGAATTAAAGGGGAAGTATGTTACTCATATCTGTGTTTTTTCTATGTTCAAGATGGCTATATAAACTGACTGTAAACCCTTTAATAAACGAGAGAACAGTTTTTGACAAAGCTTCACTGGTTGTCTGACTCAATTACTGCCCTCTCCCGAGCTCATCCGCCATTTTGTTTTTCCAGATATCAGCGCTTTAAGAATGGGTTTAAAGCCTCCGGAGGTGAATCGATTCGAGTGGCAGCAGACGTATTCTCACGCAGCGACGTTAGAGAATAGGATACTTTCACCCCCTTTTTTCTTCTCTATGAGCTCAGTCATACACCAACACATTGGCATACACTTTGATTTATATGGTCCTGTATCTACATAAGTGATTCATCTATCCATGTTACATTTGGAGCTTGAGCACTGACACAAAGAAGTCTGGTTTCTTGTTACAATTGCTATATTTACTATGAGAGCAGTGGCTCGCTTCAGTGGACTATAAAGATACTTATTATTGAGAATAAAGGGGGGCCAATACATAGAACCTATTTTTTCAAGTTCATTTTTAATTGGCTATCTTCAGTGGTTTATAAATTGAGTAAGATTTGCAAGATGCTGAACCTGTTACCCCTAGGATTGTGACATACGTACAGAGTTGTGCAGATAATACTGACAGACGGAAAGCTGCTTATGTCTTGGATAACACATTACAGACATATTGTGAGGATAATGTGGATTTAACACTTTATTTTCAACAACTAGAAAAAGCTTTGCCTTTGAACATCCGACTCTGGTGGGACATTACATCTCTAGATAATTATATTTTGACTAAAAGAATCCCAAGAGGACTGAGAGTTAAAAAGATACTTTCCTTCGGTTTACCAAGGAATTTGAGAATGAGTGGATACAAATCTTGGATGAATGCTCAGATAAATTGATGCACCTTATTATTAAATCCAAGTCCTAAGAGAGAATTACCATAAAAAAGACGATAAAAGATCTCCAATCCAAATTGGATACCTTTCATGATATGGAGGACTTTGATTTACTAGATAAGAAACTCTCCAAAACCATGGAAAACATGGAAAAAGTTCTATTAATTAAAAAACAAAATAAATTTGACAGAAACCGAGCAGACTATGAGCGACAACAAACATATATATGGCAGAAACCGATTCAAACCAAGACAAATTATACCTCAGATAATAGACCCAAACAAAACTCCTCTAAAAAATATCCGAAGAAATCTACACCCAAAAAATCAATTCTAAAGAATAAACATTCAGAAGCGTCCAGTATATCTGATGTCTCAGACTGTGACAATCAACAACAACTAGTCTCTTTCTCTAGAGATCCAGAAGATTTTAAGAGATACCATTATGATAGTACAGATCAAGATAGTAGACATACTACCAACTCCTCCCGCCAATTGGAAACAGCATCTACCTCCTATGACTTTAATGAGTCAAAAAACCTAAAGGGAAAAGGCGCTCATCCAAATGAAGGGGAGGTAAAGAAAAGAAAGATGGATAACTAGAGTCAGAGGACATTGTGATTAATATCTCAGGAGTAAAGTTGTCTACAGAGGAGACACGGGTACTCAACAAGGGACTCAATTTTGTGCTTAATGATGATTTTCAGTTATTTGATACTGTTATAGATTTGCAAAGATTTATTAGGAAATTGTCTTTGAAGAAGTTTTTCATGACTAGGTATGTCCCCTGTGACCCTCCATCCATGGACATGGATCTTGTTGACCTGTCTCCTCAGATTGATGGCACAGGTGTCATGCTAAACTCCTTCAGGGATTATTGTGCCATAAAAGACATGAATTACTTACTGAATGAACATGATATTTCTCCTATTGATTCTTCATTGGATAATGACTTCTCTACATTTCTTACAGACAGCAAACACACGTTGTTTAAAATAATCAGTATTTTGCCCCTTCTTTAACAAAGGCCCACACTTAGAGACCTTTGGAAGATTAGTAGAAAGGGATTTACAAGTACAATCATTAGCTGGAGGGTATACCTTTTCCAATGAAGGCCAGAATAATCTTTCTAAACAGAAACACGCTGGCCTTTATGCCTTAAAGAAAAAACATAATCTTATAATAAAAAATGCTGACAAAGGCGGTGCTGTAGTTTTAATGCATAGATGATTATTATAGAGAAGCCATTAGACAATTGGAAGACACACGAGCATATCTATGTTTAGGTTATGATCCCACTGCTAGCTATTTGAAAGAGATCTGTTATTTAATTGATATGGGAAAGGAATTGGGGTTTTTGTCCAACCAGGAGGCTGCTTTTTTGTTCACTGCCCATCCTAGAATACCTATCTTTCACAATCTCCCAAAGATCCATAAGTCTCTGGTCGGCCCTCCTGGCAGACCTATTATATAGAGCATTGGATCTTTGGGAGATGGTGTTTCTAGATACATTGATTATTTTTTACAATCTCTGGTAAAGGGTTTACCCTCATACATTAGGGATTCATCTGATCTATTACTCACTATTCAGGACCTAGCTTGGCATCACACTTATCTTTGAGTGACACTTGATGTCACCTCTTTATACACTATAATTGAGCACACCTTAGGTATTCAGGCAATCACTCACTTTTTGAATAATTCTAATTTACACATGGTACAAGTCACTTTCATGTTAGATTGTATCACCTTTTTATTACAACACAACAATTTCCTTTTTGACAAACAATTTTATTTACAGACACAGGGCACTGCTATGGGCACATCTTTTGCACCTTCATACGCAAATCTTTTTATGGGATTATGGGAGTCTATTCAAATTTTTGGTGACACTAACCCCTACCGTGACCATATTATTTTTTATCGAAGGTACATTGATCACCTGCTACTAATCTGGCAGGGGGATAAGTTTACGTTACAGCTGTTTTTTGATTACATAAACCATAATACGTATAATCTCAACTTTACCTATACGTTTCATTCTAACTATATCAACTCTTGATCTGCATATTTATATAGATGTGGATCATAATATTCAGACAGATATCTATCGTAAGGATAACTCCCGGAATTCTCTCCTACAAGCTAGCAGTGGGCATCCTAAATCACTTTTGAGGGGCATTCCTAGAGGCCAATTCCTCAGGCTGAGGAGAATCTGTTCGAATGAGGAGATATTCTTAAAAAGAGCAGAAGAACTAAGCCAAAGATTTAAAAATCATGGCTATAGAGAACAAGATATAAAAATAGCCTTTGAGAAAGAACTGGCCATAAAGAGATCTGATCTCTTGACTAATATTTATAAAATATCAAATAAATATACTGTTGTATCTAGGAGTGCACCTATAAAAGATGGCCCCTTATTCATTACAACTTATAGTAAGAAATCTAACCAAGTCAGAGCAATCGTGGAAAAATACTGGGAGATCTTAAGATTAGATCGTGATCTAACAAAATATACTAAACAAAAACCTAGATTTGTATATAGGAAAGCGAAGACCATTGGATACCATCTCTCTCCCAGTCTTTATAGATCTTACTATGACCTGACCAAGAAAAAGATACTAAAAGGTTTGGAAATTGTAATGTGTGTCGATATGCCTTGCCAACGAAGACAGTTGTTGCCAAACACACCAAAATGAAATATAGGATTAATGAGTTTTTAACTGGTAATTCTAACTATGTCATATATCTATTGAAGTGTGCTTGCAGCAGCTGTTATATAGGAAGTACGATCAGACCAATGAAAGTTCGGATCAGTGAACATCTGAGAACTATAAGAAATAGAGATGAGAGGTACCCAGTCTCAAGACATTTTAATACCTGTTCATTAGGCTCCATAAAAACATTTTCATAACATGCCTTAGAACACATTCCCTTGAATGTTAGGGGTGGTGACAGAGAGGCCACCCTTTACAATAGAGAGATGTTCTGGATCTATACCCTCGAGACATTGGTACCCGAGGGTATGAATACAGACTGGGAATTTAAGCACTTTCTCATCTGATATCTCATGGAGATCAGGGACATGTTTATTTGTAGCTCTAGGTTGAATAGATATATTATCTGCCTTCAACACAAATTATAATCAAACAACATCTAATGTTCAATTTAGAAACCAAATGTCAATACTAGGATTGATATTGTTAGTTTTTTCTTAGTCCACAATACAGTTTAAGACATATGGTTATGGATATGGACATTTTAAATGTGATGACCTTTATAATGTTGTTATGTCAATGACCCCCAAGTCATCTCTCCTTTAATTTAGGAGATTTGCCTTTGTCTATATATATAAAAAATATATGTATATCAATCCGAGATACAGGTACACAGCTAAGTAACTACTGAATTATTCCAAATCAGTATATATATATATATATATATATATATATATATATATATATATATATATATATTGTACATTGTTCGACAATCACACGCCCAGGGCGAGTTGATTTAACCTCCGGGCGAGTAAATATTGTCCCAAGCAGCACACGTGTTCTTTTAAATTTCCCTGCTCGCGCTGAAAAAAAAAACTTCCCCTACCTGACTGCTGATTGGCGCGCGCTCCCAGGCTTTGTGGGCGCGCGGCCAGGCACTATATGAGCCCGCCCCTAATGAGCGGCCTCCCTTGTGATTGGTTGAGGCTCCTGCTTGCCACTGATTGTCTGCTGCTCTCCGCTATGCTGTCCGCTCTCTGGTGGCTCTTTCCCTTTTCAGCTCCGGGCCCCGCCTTGCTCTCTGCACACGCGCACACTCCCCGTCCGCTGATTGCCGCCAGCGTTGTGTGCCAAGTCTTGCGCTCCCAGCCAATTGCAGCCTCGCATTCATCCCCACGCCGTGCCCCGCATTCATCCCCACGCTGTGCCCCGCGCTGTGATTGGTGGGTTCCCTCCCCCTGGTCCCGCCCCTGCTCGGATTTTCCACTGCGCGGATTGGTCACTCTCTCTCCCTTCTGGCGCACGTCCATGCTGCCTCAGACGGTTCAGAGAGCGAGCAGGAGCACGCGAGGCACTGGGACATGGAGCCACCCCCGGGGACCAGGCCGGTACCGCCTCCCTGCCGCGGGCCCGTGGACCACAAACCCATCAGCCCCCCGAGGAGAGGCCTGGACACCAGGGAGCAGAGAGGCCTCTGGGAGGTAGGTAACGAGTTATGTCAGAGGACCTGGGCAGAGAGGAATGTGGGAGTGGAGGAGTGACGCGGGGGTGAGAGACCCAGGAGAGGCAGAGCGAGTGCACAGGAAGGTGTGTGTGTGTGAGACAAACATTGTGTGTGTGTGTGTGACAGACATTGTGTGTGTGTGTGTGTGTGTGTGTGACAGACATTGTGTGTGTGTGTATGTGTGTGTGTGTGTGTGTGTGTGTGTGTGTGTGTGTGTGTGTGTGTGTGTGTGTGTGTGTGTGTGTGTGTGTGTGTGTGTGTGTGTGTGTGTGTGTGTGTGTGTGTGTGTGTGTGTGTGTGTGTGTGTGTGTGTGTGTGTGTGACAGACACTGTGTGTGTGTGTGTGTGTGTGTGTGTGTGTGTGTGTGTGTGTGTGTGTGTGTGTGTGTGTGTGTGTGTGTGTGTGTGTGTGTGTGTGTGTGTGTGTGTGTGTGTGCGTGTGTGTGACAGACACTGTGTGTGTGTGTGTGTGTGTGTGTGTGTGTGTGTGTGTGTGTGTGTGTGTGTGTGTGTGTGTGTGTGTGTGTGTGTGTGTGTGTGTGTGTGTGTGTGTGTGTGTGTGTGTGTGTGTGTGTGTGACAGACATTGTGTGTGTGTGTGTGTGTGTGTGTGTGTGTGTGTGTGTGTGTGTGTGTGTGTGTGAGTGTGTGTGTCAGACATTGTGTATGAGTGCGTAGGACACTAGAGGTACCCCCCAATAAGTCACCCCCTCCCCACCCAGTAACAATCAGTCACCCCCCAGTCAGTCAGTCACCCCCCCAGTCAGTCAACACCCCCAGTCAGTCAGTCACCCCCCCAGTCAGTTAGTCACCCCCCCAGTCAGTCAGTCACCCCCCCCTCCAAGTCAGTCACCCCCCTAGTCAATCAGTCACCCCCCCAGTCAGTCAGTCACCCAGTCAGTCACCCAGTCAGTCACCCAGTCATTCAGTCATCCAGTCAGTCAGTCATCCAGTCAGTCACCCAGTCAGTCAGTCACCCACCCAGTCAGTCAGTCAGTCAGTCAGTCACCCAGTCAGTCAGTCACCCACCCAGTCAGTCAGTCACCCACCCAGTCAGTCAGTCAGTAAGTCACCCACCCAGTCAGTCACCCACCCAGTCACCCACCCAGTCAGTCACCCACCCAGTCAGTCAGTCAGTCACCCAGTCAGTCAGTCAGTCACCCAGTCAGTCAGTCAGTCACCCAGTCAGTCAGTCAGTCAGTCAGTCAGTCACCCAATCAGTCAGTCAGTCACCCAGTCTGTCACCCAGTCAGTCAGTCAGTCAGTCAGTCTCCCAGTCAGTCAGTCAGTCAGTCACCCACCCAGTCAGTCAGTGAGTCAGTCACCCACACAGTCAGTCAGTCAGTCAGTCAGTCACCCAGTCAGTCAGTCAGTCACCCAGTCAGTCACCCAGTCAGTCAGTCAGTCACCCAGTCAGTCACCCAGTCAGTCAGTCACCCACCCAGTCAGTCAGTCACCCACCCAGTCAGTCAGTGAGTCAGTCACCCACACAGTCAGTCAGTCACCCAGTCAGTCAGTCAGTCACCCAGTCAGTCAGTCAGTCACACAGTCAGTCAGTCAGTCACCCAGTCAGTCACCCAGTCAGTCAGTCAGTCACCCAGTCAGTCAGTCAGTCACCCAGTCAGTCAGTCACCCACCCAGTCAGTCAGTGAGTCAGTTACCCACCCCGTCAGTCAGTCAGTCAGTCACCCACCCAGTCAGTCACCTACCACCTCACCCACATACTCTCGCTCTCCCTGTCACCCACTCTCTCTCTTGCTCTCCCTGTCACCCTCTATCTTTCTCGCTCTTCCTGTCACCCTCTCTGTCACCCTCTCTCTCTCGCTCTCCCTGTCGCCCCCTCTCTGTCACCCTCTCTCACTGTGTCTCTATGTCACCCTCTCTCACTGTGTCTCTCTGTCACCCTCTCTCGCTGTGTCTCTCTGTCACCCTCTCTCACTGTGTCTCTCTGTCACCCTCTCTCGCTGTGTCTCTCACCCACACTCTATGTCTGTCTCACACTCTGGATCTGGATCTCTTATTTACCCTATATATCTTAACTGCCCTATACCTACATCGAAATAACCTATACTGCTTTCTTCCAGATCTGACTCAAGCTTCACACAGAAGACATTGGAACCCCCCTTAACCCAGAAGACAGGTAGGGATCATATCTCCTCCAATCTATAACATTGTGGGAATGAGGGTACCTGGACATTGAGGAACTGCGGATCAGGTAAGATCCCATGCAGGATTGCTGCTTTAGATATTGTGATGCGGGGACGTCCAGACACTGGTTAAGTGGTCCAGGAAACTAGTCATTCACATCTGGCTTTTATTTCTAGATCCGACAATTACACACACACACACACACACACACACACACACACACACACACACACACACACACACACACAAACACACACACACACACACACACACACACACACACGGGGTTGGGGGCGGGGCTAGGGTTGGGGGCGGGACTAGGGTTGGGGGCGTGACTAGGTGGCGAGTAGATTTTTTGGTTGGGCGAGTAGATTTTTGGGTGATTTGTCGAACACTATATATATATATATATATATATATATATATATATATATATATGAAAAAAAGAGAAGAAAAAAACAGGCGCAAACCTAGTGCATTAACATAATAAAATTTGTATTTCAAGGAACATAAAATCTATCAAATGCCCACTCACAAAGGTAAAGTGATAAATAGCATGTATGAGATTGGCTCTCATGTGCCGTCAGCTTAGTCCTCTCAGTGCAGCTCCAGGTACTAGCGTCATCACGTGACTCTCCTCGTGTAGCCGGTGAACCGGAAGCGGAAGCTCGCACTCAGTGTTCGGCTGGAAAGAGACCCTCCGGACAGCAAAGCCCTCCAAGTCCTCTATTGTTGGATTGAATTAGGACCGTGTGGTGCTCACAAAGGAAAAAGTCTCTGGCAGCAATTAACCACAGTGCTCGTGGGCAGATGGCGGTCGCAAACTAGTCACGCCCTACGCGTTTCATCATCGATGATGACTTCCTCAGGGGATACCCTTCAAGTGCCCCTCCATGATATTTATAGGGAGATAATTGTATATGATTAGCCTATAAATATCATGGAGGGGCACTTGGAGGGTATCCCCTGAGGAAGTCATCATCGATGACGAAACGCGTAGGGCGTGACTAGTTTGCGACCGCCATCTGCCCACGAGCACTGTGGTTAATTATTGCCAGAGACTTTTTCCTTTGTGAGCACCACACGGCCCTAATTCAATCCAACAATAGAGGACTTGGAGGGCTTTGCTCTCCAGAGGGTCTTTTTCCAGCCGAACACGGAGTGCGAGCTTCCGCTTCCGGTTCACCGGTTCACCGGCTACACGAGGAGAGTCACGTGACGACGCCAGTACCTGGAGCTGCACTGAGAGGACTAAGCTGACGGCACATGAGAGCCAATCTCATACATGCTATTTATCGCTTTACCTTTGTGAGTGGGCATTTGATAGATTTTATGTTCCTTGAAATACAAATTTTATTATGTTAATGCACTAGGTTTGCACCTGTTTTTTTCTTCTCTTTTTTTTTTCTCTTTTTTTCAGATATGGTTAGGGACTGGTGATCCCTTTGAAAGGGGCTGCAGGAACCTGGTGCAAATATCATTGGAACAGGACTTTTTAATATTGAAGGTTTTTTCATATATATATTTTTTTACTTTTTCACATTTTTCATTATTTGTGATATTAAATTTTGTCAATTTTTTTTACCTTTATGTAGGCAATTTTAATTCCAATACAAGTAGTGATTTAGTCTTTATATTGCTATACATTTTTAGTCTTTATCATTGTGTATTAGTCTATAACTAGCCACCCCACCAAGCACCTTTTCATGATTAGCTTAACCGGTTCACTTTATTAATTAGTTTTATATAGAGGCACTACTTCATTTTTTGTCTGCTTTGTTTTATATATATATATATATATATATATATATATATATATATATATATATATATACACACACACACACACACACACACATGAATATGCATGCATCCAAACTTGCTTACAGAATGCTCAATTTTTTAGATGTAATATTGTTTTTTCTATCTTGTGTTTTCATGTATGTTTCACTTGTCTTTTGTATTTTATCACATTATTGTATGCATTAGTATATAGGTGTTGCTCTGCCTCCACCCACCAGATGGCGCTGCGTTGACTCTATCATTGAAGCGATGCTACTCTATGGTATTAGCTTATCAAGGTTTATTGGCGCCACAACTGGCATGACGTCACTTCTGGATGGACGGAGAGGACTTCCTATATTAGTATAACTCTGCCTGATAGAAAAACACTCGTTGACAAAGCGCTGTAGCGCGAAACGCGTCTGAGTATCACATCTTTTCTCCTGATGTTGCCAGAATATTAAAAAGTATTTTTAACCCATCCAAGATTCGTGGGGCCCCCCTTTTTGTTATTCACTTACTCTCAAAGTGCTCAGCTATTTTTTCCACTTGGATCCTCTACTTGAGCTGCCGGTAGTCCACACAGAACTGGGTGGTTCCGTCCTTCTTAGGTACCGGGCAAGCCCAAGGGCTCTGGGACGGTACAATTACCCCTAGGGCCAGCATCTCTTCTACCTACCTCTCTATACTGCCCTAAACCGCTGCGGACACTCTGTAAGCATGCTTATGCAGAGGTCTCAGATCTCCTGTCAGCACTGGGTGATCTGCAATGTGTGTCTTCCCGGCTTGTTTGAGAACAGAGCCCTATACTTCTCTAGCATAGCCCTGGCTTCTACCCTCTGCCTGACACTCAGCTGAGACCCTATCTCAACCTGCTCTACTGTACATTCCTGCCTCGCCTCCCCCAGGAGTTCAGGCAGTGCATTGCTCGCCGATCCCCCATCGGTGGGCTGCAAATGGTCAGCACCAATGCCACACTCGGTGCTACAATGTACTCCTTGAGCATGTTAATGTGATAAGTTTTGTTCCTCCCTGTCTCAGCATCTACCTGTACAACATAGTTTCACTCGTTCATCTTTCGTGGTAACAGGTATGGTCCCGACCAGGCAGCCATTCATTTGTTCTCCCAAATGGGCTTGAGAACAAGTACCTGCTGTCCTGGGATGAACTCTCTGCTACGGGCATTCTGATCATACCAAGTCTTCTGCTTGGTCTGAGCAGCCCTAAGGTGCCAACCCCATGAGCATCTCTAGCCGGTCTCTGAGATCTATCACATACTGAAGCACAGAAGCACCAGTATTGGTAGTTGTGACGAGCAAAGGATAAATCAGGCCTAAAATAAATGTTTATGCCCGGCTGATTATTCCTAACTCGCATTGGGGATGAAGGGTTAATAATATTTGCACTGCAATACTGTACTTTCCCTGACCCAGCCTTCTTAACCACCATTTGCAGGCTATTCCCTGCCTGCTGTAATGAAAATGAATGTAATGCCTGCTATATCCTTTTGAAACACAAGTGCGCCAAAGCCAGCGCGGATTGAAGATGCGTGGCAAAAGTTTAAAGAGCCGTTTGTAGAATGGGTATCCATTTTTATTGGTTGACCCTGTAACCACAAGTCAATTAAATAAGTGGCTTGTGGTTAAGTTCTGAATGGTTTTACTGATAGAATGTATCCGTGCCTTGTTAGCCCTGTAACTTGAAAGGCAGAAAGTCAATTGCCGTGGGAATTGTGTCAATTGACCTGAGAATTTGGTTCTGGGAACAGGCCACTGAACTAGCTACTACCTTGGCTGGTTGTGGTTTCAGATGCCCTCCGCCCACCCTGTGCCCTAAGTACAGGACCTCAGCCATCCCTGCCATGCACTTTGTGGGTTTTAAGGTAAGCCCAGCTTCCCTAATTCTGTCTAGCTCCGCAGCTACATGTCTTAAATGGGGTTCCCAAGAGTTACTAAAGACAGCAATGTCATCTAGATAAGCCCTTGCAGAACTTTGCATCTTTCCAGTAACCGGTTGACCAGGCATTGGAAGGTAGCCGGGGCATTCTTCATCCCGAATGGCATCACTAAGAACTCATAGAGAGGCCACTTGGGGTGATGAAAGCTGACTTATCCCTAGCCTCTAGGGTCAGTGGGATTTGTCAATAGCCTTTGCTCAAGTCCATTGTGGTCAGATACCTTGCCCTCACAAGTTCATCTAATAACTCATCCATGCAGGGCATGGGATAGGCATCTGAGACCATCCCAGCATTGAGCAAGCGGTAGTCCACACAGAACCGGGTGGTCTTGTCCTTCTTAGGAACTAGGACTACCGGGCTAGCCCAAGGGCTCTGGGACGAGGCAATTACACCTACGGACAGCATATCCTCTATCTCCCTCTCTATACTGTTCTTGATCTCTGCTGACACTCTATAAGCATGCTTATGCAGAGGTTGCAGGTCCCCTGTGAGCACTGGGTGAACTGTGAGGTGTGTTTTCCCTGGCATGTCAATGAAGAGGGCCCTATACTGTTCTAGCATGTCCCTGGCCTCTGCCTTCTGTCTAACACTTAACTGACCTCCTATCTCCACCTGCTCTACAGAGCCTCCCTGCCTAGCCTCCCCTAGAAGATCAGGAAGAGCATTGCTCGCCGGATCTTCCAGCGGTGGGCTATAAATCGCCATCACCGCTCCCATACTCGGAGCTCTGTATTCTTTTAACATATTAATGTGATATGTCTTATTCCTATCTGGCTCTACCTGTACAATGTAGTTGTACTGATTCATCTTTCGGATAACCGGGTATGGTCCCGACCAGGCAGCCATCAGTTTGTTCTCCCGAGTGGGTTTGAGAACAAGCACCTGCTGTCCTGGGATGAATTCCCTGCTATGGGCATTCCGGTCATACCATCGCTTCTGCTTGGTCTGTGCGGCCCTGAGATCGTCCTGGGCCACCCCCATGAGCATCTCAAACAGTTTCGGAGATCAACTACATACTGGATCACAGAAGCGTCAGTATCAGTAGCTTCCCCTTCTCATCCCTCTCAGAATAGGTCCAGAGGTCACTGTACCCTGCGGCCATATAGTAGCTCGAAGGGAGAGAAGCCGGTAGATTCCTGCGGTACCTCTCGGTATGCAAACAGCAAGTGCTGCAGGTGAATCTCCCAGTCTTTCCCCTCTGCCTCTATAAAGGTCTGAAGCATCTGCTTTAGGGTACCGTTAAACCTCTCAAATAATCTGTTTGTCTGGGGATGGTAAGGGGTAGTGCGCCGGTGCTGTACACCGCATGCATCCCAGAGACACTGTAACAGTTCACTCATGAACTGCGACCCTTGATCGGTTAGGATCTCACTAGGGAAACCTACCCTAGCAAAGATGATCAGTAGCGCCGCCGCTACTCTCCGGGCATCTATGGTGCCAAGTCTCAGGGTACCGGGTGGCAAAATCCACCACCATGAGGATGTAGCACTTCACTGACCTACTAGGAATCATGAGGGGCCCTATGATATCCATCGCTACCTTCTGGAAGGTTTCCCCTATTACCGTAGTGGGTTCACACGGTCGCCCACCTTACCTACCCGCTGGCAGGCGTCACAGGAGCTGCAAAAAGTGCTCACATCCCGGGACGCCCCCGGCCAGTAGTAATGCTGCAATAGCCGGGCTCTCGTCTTAGTGACCCCCTAGCGGAATAGAGTGGGCTACCTGTAAAAGTTGCTGTCTGTACCCCTGGGGCACTACTAGCTGTCGACTAACGGTCACCCCCTCCTCTGTCCCTGGGATCCCCGCTTCTCTATACAGGAGTCCCCGGTGCCATAGGCAGTGATCATCGCCCTCCCCTGCCTGAGACGCCCGAAATCTCATACCGGCCAGGCTGGGTTCTGTCTTCATTGCCTCCCTAAACTGGGTTCCTAATTCTGGCCACCCCCCAGTCATATCTATGTCGGGGGAATGGGGTACGGAAAGGGGAAACAGTAAGTCGGTCTGTGGTTGCAACTGAGCCTGGCTTACCTCCCCGGTCTCCTCAGAGACCTCCGCTAACGTTGGTCCCAAATGCAGGGGGACTGGAGCCGCCGCCATCGCTGATGTTTGGCTCCGGGTGACTGCCGCAACGGCAGCGGGTCTTGGTACCCGATCGTAGGTGCAGGTCATCAGACCCAGGTCGTTGCCGAGGAGAACCTCCGCATCCAAACCAGGTAAAACCCCCACCTCCCGCACACCCTGTCCCTCCCCCAATCCAAAAATATTCGGGCAATCTGTAGAAATCATGGCTCTCCGTCTGCCACGGTGATGGGCACCCCCGGTCCCGGGAGCAATTCCTCTGGTCGTACCATATCAGGTCGTTCCAGGGTTACTGCAGCACCTGAATCCAGCAATCCGAATGCTTGCCTTACCTAGGGAAGACACTTACCTAGGGTTTGGGCAATAAAGCAATCAGGAACTGGATTGGCAATTAATTCAGCAATACAGGATACAAACGAAGACACAGCTGCCGACTGTGACCGCGGTGAGGTGTCTTCTCCGGTCATCCTTCTGCTGCATCTCCGCTGGGGCTCCGGGATGTCCGCCGCTCCTTGCTGTAGGCACCGAGGAAACCAGGGCAGGTTCTTCATGGGACGTCCCGCTGGGGGTTGTTTATATGACTGGGCTGGATCCTTGGTTGAAGCCACCCATACTCGGGCTACCTGCTACGCAGCTGGGGTGCGTTGCCCCTGATGGGGTCCGCCGGAGCGCAGCGGCTCCGGGCAATCCGGCTTGAGGTGACCGGTGAGGTTACAATTGTAGCACCGCTGCTCATGCCGGAGCTCTCTCGGCTTGGAAGGACTGCTGGTCGCCGACTGCTTCATGGTCCACTGGGGAGGGGTGCGGACCCCATTGACTGGGGCCACCGCCGCTTTAGCCGCCGGCTTGCCATTTATCAGGGCTCGGCATGTGATGTAGTCATCCGCGAGCCTTGCTGCATCCTGGTGAGTTTTAGGCTTTTTGTCAAACACCCAAGCCCTCACTGCCGGAGGACATTGTTGCATCAATTGTTCCTGGAACACCAGGTCCAGCAGGGTCTGGTATGTCTTAGCCCCGCATCCTTCCACCCACGGGTCCCGTGCAATGCCATATGGGTGTCAAAAGTCACAAAAGACTCCAGCGCCTGTTTCTCTTCCAGCAGGAACTTGCCACGGTAAACTTCTGGGGTGAGGGCATATTGAACTAGCAACAAGTCATTTAAATGTTCGTAATCATCAGCGTACTCCTCCGGGAGTGCCAGCATGGTCTGCTTGGCCAGACCGGACAGCAAGGGGTCAAGTCGCATGACCCGCTCCTGTGGAGGTACCTTGTACCGGAGACACTGCATCTCAACGTTCCTGAGAAAGCTGTTGATCTGGTTGGCACCCTCCATGAACTTGGATAAGCTGTGATGATTCAGCTGGGGAGTATTCCAGTCCCCGTGTGCAGGGGGAAAATAATCGGGTCGGTTTATCGCTATAGCCATGAACTGTGTCCGCTCCTCCAGGGTTCCCCTGATCGCTCCACAGGGTAAGCATCGCAAACTTTTCTAGGGTAAACGGCCTGGTCGCCGCAATGGCCAATGCCCCTCTGGCTGAAGTACTCCCGTGGCTTCGGGATTCACCCACTCCCTCTGCAAGTCTCTGCCGTGCAGGAGCTGGGTCCATTCCCTGCTCTCTGGGCAGTTTATGTGCGGCTGTTGGAGCTGTGATTCGGAGTTCAGCCAGCCGGGTTTCGTGGGCTCTGATCGCCTCCTCCATCTCTTCCATATCTCTGCACTTCGTGGGCATCCCGTACTCGATACACCTTTCTCTCAGCTGTGTCCGGTTCTGGAGAGTAGATGAACCGGCACCCTCGCTCATAATAAGATGCTTCTCATGAGTAGGATAGAACGATGAGGTGGTGCAATATCCCCTGTTATATGATGTATACCCGTGTGTCCAATATTAGTAGCCTCAGGAACTCGTACTTTTCCCAAGTTCCTGCTGTATTACAGAGTCCCGCAGAAAACTGTAATACAGATTCAATTCAATCCCGCCGCTGCCACGAGTTATTATAAGCCTGTCACGGGAGCTTGTGCAGGGTTATAATATACACCAAAATAACTGGGTTGAATTGAATGCGACCGTAATATAATAAAGAAAGTTTATTCCTTGAAGAAGGTGAACACACAGAATATACAAATAACACATAAGATATAAACACTTACCTAGGGTTTGGGCAATGAAGCAATCAGGAACTGGATTGGCAATTCATTCAGCAATACAGGATACAAACGAAGACATTGGGCATAGGGCTTACACTAGTTTATATGGGATTTATCTATCCCTTAACATTGGGTGTCAGGTTTTGGTTAACAATTAACTGCAACCAATTACCTTGTGCCAGCTAATGTGGGAAGCATTTTGGGACATGCCCCCAGGTAGCTGACACATGCGCACATTCCCTGACTAGGGGTCTCCTTTTCATAATCCCACACTAAAGGAATGGCACCTCTCAGTCTGCCAGAAGAGGATCTGGACAGGAAATCCTTTGTCTGTAGGTGTGATTTATAACACCCACAGAATTACTCAAGTCCTGCTTTTCCCCTCCCTAGCATATACAAACTGGGTGGGTGAGTCTTTGATCAGGGGCCTTGTTGTAGACATTGTATCGCCACCTGACCATTAACATACTACAGGGGCTAGTAGGTTTCGCGGGCTTTCCGCTAGGCAAAAAATACAATATATTTCTATGAATACATATCTATTAAAATAATCCGTTTGGCTGGCCGAGCAGGCTGAAAATAGCCAGACCCTCATGCCGGAGGGTATTTTACATAGTGGCCATTTTTAGCTCGCTGGGACCCACCAGACCGGAGTTACAGAAATACACTTTGAATAGACATAGATTGGAAATTGCATTTCTCTGCCATTGAAGTCAATGGCAGAATCACATTTTAACCATTGACCCATACTCCGTTCTGTTGATGGGAGAGGGCTAGAATTTTCCATGCAATCATGCCGACCAGTGACAACATGCTGGCCAAATCTCAGCCCTCTGGTCCTTACAGAACCGGAGATCTGGGTTTACACTTTTCACCCTTTTGGACTAAAACGCCACGCGGCTTTTCTCCGCCATTGCAGGCAATGAGAAGACCCTCATGGCCGGCGAGACCCTTTCTCGCTGTCATTGACCGTCGGACCCTTTTGGGGTCGAGTAAGGGGGTCCCCTTGAGCTGGGGGCAAAAATAATTAACCCACTCGCTGCCCCAGGACCGGAGATACCATTTTTAATGTGAATGTACTTGGCCGTGACCAAGTTCCCACGCCACTTGAGTGATCAAAGCTTTTTATTGAAAATGTATCCGCTTTTGCGGTTTGCGGTCTGGCTGGCTGCCAGCTCGTCTCCGGAGGTCTGCCTCGAGGAATCCCCATTGAAATGCATTACTCCTTTCACTTTCAATGGGGAAACTCCGCTCCTCCTCTCGGGCGCCACCTGCAGGTCTTCTCAGGTTTTGGGGCCAAACCGGCGGAATCTCCTTAGGATTACATGGGGCTCCAATGGCGACTTATGGAGATCCTGCAAAATGGAGGCTGAAAAGGCAGGAAAGGGAACAAAGGGCCATAAACACAAAAATACCATCAACCCATTCCCTCCCACCTAGATACCAGTGTATGTGTTGGTGCAAACACTGAAATGGGGAAAATATACAGTTACTTGGGGAAACATATTTGGTGCAGAAGAAGGGGCAAAAAAACAATACTGAACATCATTCCAGTTAACACCTTGCCTCCCATACGAGGAAAGGGGGTGGCCAGCTGGGGTGTAAACCTTTATAACCAGGCCAAGCCCCCTCCCCCACTACAGACGGTGAGCCACGATTTCTCCAGATTGTTCGAATCTTTTTGGATTGGGGGGAGGGATAGGGTGTGTGGGAGGTGGGGGTTTTACCCGGTTAGGATGCGGAGGTGCTCCTCCGCAACGACCTGGGTCCGATGACCTGCACCTACGATCGGGTACCAACACCCGCTGCCGTGGCGGCAGTCACTCGGAGCCAAACAGCGGTGATGGCGGCGGCTCCAGTCCCCCTGCATTTGGACCCAGTTTACGGAGGCAGTGAAGACAGACCCCAGCCTGGCCGGAATGAGACTTTGGGCGTCCGAGTCTCAGGCAGGGGAGGGCGCTGATCACTGCCTATGGCACCGGGAACTCCTGTATAGAGAAGCAGGGATCCCGGGGGCTGAGGAGCGGGTGACCGGTAGGCGACAGTTAGTAGTGCCCCAGGGGTACAGACAGCAACAGTTACAGGTAGCCCACTCTATTCCGTTAGCGGGACATCAGGGTGTCACTAAGACAAGAGCCCAGATCTTGTAGCATTACTACTGGCCGGGGGCGTCCTGGGATGTGGGCACTTTTTGCAGCTCCTGTGACGCCTGCCAGATTGTAGGTAAGGCGGGCGACTGTGTGAAGGCACCCCTGAACCCACTACCGGTAATAGGGGAACACTTCAAGAAGGTAGCGATGGATATCGTAGGGCCCATTATGATTCCTAGTAGGTCAGGGAAGCGCTACATCCTCACGGTGGTGGATTTTGCCACCGGGTACCCTGAGACGGTAGTGCTTGGCACCATTGACACCAGGACAGTAGCGGCAGCGCTACTGAACATCTTTGCTAGAGTAGGTTTCCCTAGTGAGATCCTAACCGATCAAGGGTCGCAGTTCATGAGTGAACTGTTAGAGTGTCTCTGGGATGCATGTGGTGTACAGCACCGGCGCACTACCCCTTACCATCCCCAGACAAACAGATTATTTGAGAGGTTTAGCAGATGCTTCAGACCTTTATAGAGGCGGAGGAGAAAGACTGTGAGATTCACTTGCAGCACTTACTGTTTGCCTACAGAGAGATACCGCAAGAATCTACCGGCATTTCTCCCTTCGAGAGAAGGCAGGGTACGGGGACCTCTGGACCTATTCCAGGAGGGATGGGAGGGGAAGCTACTGATACTGATGCTTCTGTGATCCAGTATGTAGAAGATCTCTGAGACCAGTTAGAGATGCTCATGTGGTGGCCCAGGACCATCTAAGGGCCGCTCAGACCAAGCAAAAGCAATGGTATGACCGGAATGCCTGTAGTAGAGAATTCATCCCAGGTCAGCAGGTGCTTGTTCTCAAACCCACTCAGGAGAACAAATTGGTGGCTGCCTGGTCGGTTCTCCAAAAGATGAATGAGTACCACTACATTACAGGTAGAGCCAGACAGGAATAAGACTTATCACATAAATATGTTGAAAGAATACAAAGCTCTGAGTATGGGAGCGGTGATGGCCATTTGTAGCCCACCGCTGGAAGATCCGGTGAGCAATGCTCTGCCTGATCTCCTAGGGGAAACTAGGCAGGGAAGCACTGTAGAGCATGTGGAGATAGGAGGTCAGTTAAGTTTTAGGCAGAAGGTAGAGGCCAGGGACATGGTAAAACAGTATAGGGCTCTCTTCACTGACATACCAGGGAAAACACACCTCCCAGATCACCCAGTGCACACAGGGGACCTGAGACCTCTGCATAAGCATGCTTACAGAGTGTCAACAGAGGTCAAGACAAGTATAGAGAGGGAGATAGAGGAGATGCTGATCCTAGGGGTAATTACTCAGTCCCAGAGCCATTGGGATAGTCCAGTAGTCCTAGTGCCTAAGAAGGACAAGACCACACGGTTTTGTGTGGACTACCGCTTGCTCAACGTTGGAACGGTCTCAGATGCCTATCCCATGCCCCGCATGGATGAGTTATTAGATGAATTCATGGGGGCAAGGTATCTGACCACAATGGATCTGAGCAAGGTGTATTGGCAGATCTGACTGACCCCGGAGGCTAGTGAGAAGTCAGCCTTCATCACCCCGAGTGGCCTCTATGAATTTCTAGTGATGCCATTCGGGATGAAGAATGCCCCGGCTACCTTCCAACGATTGGTCAACCGGTTACTGGAAGGGATGAAAAGTTATACAATGCCTTACCTAGATGACATTGCGGTCTTTAGTAACTCTTGGGAATCCCATTTAGGACATGTACAGAAGCGGCACATTTTATTTGAGTGCGGCTAGCTCCGCAAGCCTGGGGATGCCCCGGCATGCTAGCCGCACTCCCTTGGCGTGCAGCGCGTCATCGACGCGCGGTCACGCGTCATCGGTTGCCTGCGCCCCCTGCACGCGTGTCCAGGGCTCCCCGAGGGAGCCCTGGTGTCCCACGATGTGGGGGATGGCGGCAGTGGGTTCCGGGGGACCCGGCGGACCCGGCAGTGGGAGGGAGAAAGCCCCGATCAGAGGGCGCTCCTCCGTGTCTTCGGCGCGCGCCCGGCACCCTCTGGCACGCGCCAGGTTACTGCTGCGGCTGAGAATGGGCAAATGCTCGAATAAACTCGGCCGCAGCAGTAGCTGCGGTGCTAGAGAGGATTAGGGAGGCTGGGCTTACCTTAAAACCCACAAAGTGCATGGTAGGGATGGCTGGGGTCCTGTAGGGCACAGGGTGGGCGGAGGGCATCTGAAACCAGAGCTAGCCAAGGTAGAAGCTATATTTCAATGGCCTGTTCCTAGAACCAAGAAACATGTTATGGCATTCCTAGGCACCACAGGGTACTATAGGTATTTTGTTCCACAGTACAGCGCCATGGCCAAACCCCTGACTGACCTGACCAGAAAGTGACAGCCTGTGCTTATTACCTCATCTCCTGCCTGTGAAACTTTGTTCCAGGCTTTAAAGACTGCCCTTGCAGGTGCCCCCTTCTTGGCTGCCCCGGATTACTCCAAACATTTCCTCATCCAAACTGATGCTTCAGACTTTGGCGTTGGGGCAGTGTTAAGCCAAGTGAGGGAGGATGGCAGAGAGCACCCTGTGGTGTACCTAAGTCGCAAGTTACTCCCCAGGGAGGTGGCCTATGCCACCATTGAAAAGGGGTGCTTGGAATATGTGTGGGCACTAAAGAAATTACAGCCTTATGTGTATGGGCGCTCTTTACCATCATCACTGATCACAATCCCCTGAGTTGGCCCCAGAGAGACTCAGGAGAGAATTCCAAGCTGTTGCGTTGGAGCTTGGCCATGCAAGAGTTTGATTTCACTATCCAACACAAGATGGGTAGTGAACACAGCAACGCGGATGGACTATCTCGTCAAGAGAACTCCTCTGAACTTGAGTTCTCCAACGGTGCCACCGGTGACCTGCTTCCCGTGAGGGGCAGCGGGCAGCAGGGCACCCATTGAGAAGGGGAGGTGTAGCAATGCAGAGGGGGGTGGGCCCAGTAATAAAGGGGTTACACCCCTCAGGGCCACCCCCACCATCGTATGGGAGGTGAGGGGTTAACTGTTATAATGTTTAATAGTGTTTTTATTCCCCTGCCTCATTGCAAACTGTGTCTTCCCTGGTCGTATGTATTTTTCCACTTACAGTATGTGCACCCAACACATACACTGGAATCAAGTTGGGAGGGAAAGGGTGAATTGCATTAACATGTTTATTGCCCTTTGTTCCCCTTCCCGCCTTTTCTATTCCCGTTTGCAGCTCATGCCATAGGCCGCCATTGGCGCTCCATGCAAGTCAATGGAGATTTCAGTGGTTTTGGCCTAAAAATCCGAGAAGACCAGCAGATGGCGCCCGAGAGGACAAGCGGAACGCCGCCATTGAAATGCATGGGGTAATGTATTTCAATGGGGATTCCTCGAGTCCGACCTCCAGGAACGAGCTGCCAGCCAGCCAAACCGCAAACCCCGAAAGCGGATACAATATCAATAGAAAAGCTTTGATCACTCACTTGGCGTGGGAACTTGGTCATGGCCAATTTCAATCATATTAAAATTGTATCTCCAATCCTAGGGCAGCTAGCGGGTTAATTATTTTTGCCCCTAGCTCATGGGGACCCCGTTACTCAACTCCAACTGGGTCCAACAGTCAATGGCAGCGGGAAAGGGTCTTGCCGGTCATGAGGGTCCCACCATTGACCGCAATGGTGGAGAAAAGCCGCGTGGCTTTAAAAACACAAAGTCCAAAAGTGTACAAAGTGAAAACCCAGATCTCCGGTTCTGTAAGGACTAGAGGGCTGAGATTTGGCCACCATGTAGTCACTGCTCCGGCATGATTGCATGGCAAATTCCAGCCCTCTCCGATCAACAGAACGGAGTATGGCTAACTGTTTAAAATGTGATTCTGCCATTGACTTCAATGGCAGAGAAATGCAATTTCTAAAACATGTCGGTTTAAAGTGTATTTCTGTAATTCCGGATTGGTGGGTCCCAGCAAGCTGAAAATTGGCCACCATGTAGAATCCTCTCCGGCATGAGGATCTGGCAATTTGTAGCTCGCTCGGCCCAGCCGAACGGATTATTTTAATAGATATGTATTTGTAGAAATGTACTGTATTTTATGCCTAGCATAAAGCCCGCGAAAACTACAAGCCCCTCCAGTATGTTAATGGTCAGGGGCGACAGTATGTCTACAACGAGCCCCCTGATCAAAGGCTCCCCCACCCTGATTAAGTATTCTAGGGCGGAGAAGAACAGGACATGAGTGGTTATGATAGGTGTTGTAAATTACACCTAAAGTCAAACTTCCCCTGTCCAGATCCCCTTCTGGCAGACTCTGAGACGCCAATTCTTTAGCGTGGGGTTAGGAAAATGGAACCCAGAGTAAGAAATTGTGCGCATGTTCCAGTTACCTGGGGGCAGGTACCAAAGTGCTTCCCACATTAGCTGGCAAAAGGCAATTGGGTGCAGGTAATTGTTAACCAATACCTGATACCCAATGTTAGGGTATAGGGCTTAAATCCCATATAAACGAATGTAAGCCCTATGCCCAATGTTGTTCGTGATTACTTCTAAGTGATACCTGATGCCTTGATGAATTGCTAATCCAGATCCAGATTTTTCATTGCCAAATCCCTAAGTAATTGTATATATCCTGTGTGTTATTTGTACCGTATTGTGTGTTCACCTTCTCTGAAGGAATAAACTTTCTTTATCATATTATGGTCGCATTCAATTCAACCCAGTTATTTTGGTGTATATTATAACCCTGAACAAGCTCCCGTGACAAGCGGGAGCCTCTTAGTCTAGTGAAATGCAGGGATGAAAACTTCAGAGATCCAAAGTGTGAAACTGTCCGGGATGTTGCTGAGAGCCAGACTCCGGTACTCAGCATGAGCCATTCACACCTTGGAGCCAAACCCCAGACTCAGGGTTGCCAGATAATGGGTGTACCCCAGGTATGCTAAGTCGCATGGGTGTCTAGCTAACACATGTGCGGTGCAAACCGGAAGCCATTTTTGCCCGTTTTGCAAACTACGGGCAAATCGGAGATTGGTGGGTTATATGTTTCCCATGGAGGGGATTGAGCATGCATTTTATAGATAGGTCTGTGAACCCTATAAAACTGCTCACCGAGCTATCCCCTGTGTGATTCATGACATAACCAAATTTTGCACAAGATTCTGTTCAAGTACAGCGGTAGCGGTTCCAGGACGCAAGGGGTTAATAACATCGCAACAAAGGATTCACCCCAAACTCCGGAATTCGTTAGCCCTGGTGACTCCCAAATGAAGTCTTATGAACTATTATGCGTAATTACGAACTTCCTTCATTTGGCAGAGTTATTAGATCTGCAACTTGCGATCTAGCCAAACGGACTTTAAATCGGAGACTGCATTTCTTGCGCTTTCTTGCAAAGGACATTTTATTTTGTTTCCCTATTCCAGCAAGTGTTGTATTAAGTGTGTTCTGAAGCTGTTGTGTGTTTGTCTATCAAGGAAATAAATGACAATTTATTTTGCCTCCTTGTCGTGTTCAATCGAGAATCCCAAAAATATAAAAAGTGTTGATAAGTTCTGGTCCACCGTGACACATAATACCTTTATTATTTGCCTGTTAACAATTTCACTGCCACACATAATATTAGAGTATTTGCTTTTTTGTGAAAAGTGTTTCTGGAGAGAGATTGTTTAAGAGATTGCATATTACAACATGAAGAGTATTGGGTTATAATGTACTAGTTATTCGCAAAATATAAATACACAACATCAAAGTAACTCATCAACAGGAATTATGTAAACAAACTGTACTGCTGAATAAATTCCCTTCCAATGCCCCTGTAATCATATATCACATACCTACACTATCCTTTGTCCATAAAATAAACACCCTTGTTGTTGCAGATATCTAAATGACTAGTATATGTGAATAAAGATCTGCACTTGCCACTGCTACTAAGAACTGTGTAAAATCTTAAATAATTAACTTTGATAAGGTCATTCTTGGTAGGATTGGTAGGATGTCTCATTTGTTTTAACAACTGTAGACTCTGAAAGCCCTAGCTTATTAGTATTCATAAGGGACAGGAGACTGAACATTCCTTATGGGTTAGACTGATCTTTTCTATATATAGACGCTACGATTAGTCTTCTCTCCACCCCTTCTGTTTCTTTCCCATCCCTAAAGCGTAGTCACAAGCTCTTAGTAACGATTGAAAGTTCCAAAAGATTCCCGCATCATGCATGAAGAGAAGGACCTCATCTGAATTTCTGTAGTTAAGGACTGTTTAAATTCAATGCCTTAAGGTTTTTTTTTTTACTTAACGTGTATAAGCATAAGCAACACTATCAAGTGAACGTTACTTTAAAGCATCTGTCAATCACCAACATTTATCGTTTTCTTTTGTATCCACACACGATAACAGAGATGCGAAAACTTTTAGAGATCTTGAATAGACAGAATTCGGTGTATAGTCTACCTGTACTATTCTAGCGTAAATATTAGAGTAAACATTTTTATTAGCATAGCGCATTCAAACAAAAAGCAAGGAGCGTAGAAAAGCAGTGCGGCCAAATAGAAAGACCAATGGCAGTTCTACATCTAAACAGTTTACATGTAATATCTACTGCATCAAAAACCACCCTCCTGATCCAACACACTGTACAACTCTGCTGCACCTTTATAATCTGGGATTCAAATTCCTCAACAAGCAATTAGTAAAATGATATGAAATACTGCAGTACTTCTAGGATAGCAGGATTGAAGTCGAACTCTAATAATAATAATAATAACATCAAATTGGTATTCATCCGACACCCTGACATTATATCTACAAGAAAACCCCACATACAAAACACAGGCGAGTGTGTGTTAACGAGTGTACGTGTGTATATATGCATGTATGCACGCACGTACGTACGTGTGTGTATTTGTGTGTGTGTGTGCGTGTGTGCGTGTGTGTATGTGTGTGTATGTGTGTATGTGTATATATGTATATAGATATATATATATTATATATTATATATATATATATATATATATATATATATATATATATATATATATATATATATATATATATATATATATAATATATAATATATATATTTTCTCATTTAGATTTGATCCCATCAAGATGTCGTTCCTAAAATTAGGAGTGAAACAGCTACCATTCATTTTACACAAGCATGTCAGTAGATCGCTAGTCTTTTATACCAACATTTTTAACGCTTGCCCTGCACGTTGATTGATTTTTTCCAGCATTCCCTCAGCAAATGGATTTTTGCCACTGCAGCTCAGCAGAGGGTGTCAGATCTTTCAGAGTGCACCAGGCTGGAACGAACAGAGCCTCTTAGCAACTCACTGGCTCTCTCAAACACACACACACACACACACACACATATATACACACTGCATCTACTGTAATTCAGTGACAGGATACTAAGCGCAAGAAGAAAGCGAAGGAGAAGGAAACAAGACGGTGAAATGGACAGGAAAAAAACGCAGAGATTGCGGAAATTTTGCAGCGCCATTGGCTCGACGGCGAGTGTTTAGGCTGGGGCGTGATTTCAGCACCAAGAAGCTGTGAACAGCACACAGATGGACTCGAGCAAGCATCCAGCAATCGAAAAGACTGCTTTGATTTAACAGAAAAGGAAATAAAAGGCAAGGTCAGTGTTATAGACCTACTGTAGGCAAATCGTGCACAGCTCGTTCTCACATTACACTGTACCTGGTTGCCTGTAGCATGCCATTGCTTAAGATTTGCAATATGCTTATTACTACAAGGATGTGTAGAGCCTGACAGAAATCATTTTCAACAACAATATATTCCGATGTTTTTTTGTAATCCTTGCCTGCTTCATCCTACGTGACTAGCTAGTTTGTGGATATATTATTGACTATCGTCTGGGCTTGTTGCAGTAAAGGAAAAAGGGATCATTCGGACCTTATCGTTTGGACATTGTATTATTTTTTTCATTATTTAAAAATACTCAATATTTAATATCTCTGAATGAGATTGGTTAACACTTTGCGATGAGATCGGGCATGAATTGCTCTATTTAAAAATGCTGCTTTGGATTCTGTTGCTGGAGACATCTCTTTGTTTTGCCGCTGGAAACGTTACAAGGGACGTTTGTAAAGAAAGGATCTGTTCTTGTAACGAGGTAGAGGGGGATCTGCACGTAGACTGTGAGAAAAAGGGATTTTCTAACCTTCAGCATTTCTCTGCCCCAACATCTCAATTTTATCATTTGTTTTTGCATGGGAATTCTTTAACAAGGCTTTTTCCTAATGAGTTCGTTAACTTTTACAATGCAGTCAGTTTACACATGGAGAACAACGGCTTGCATGAGATTGTTCCTGGTGCGTTTCTGGGGCTTCAGCTGGTGAAGCGTTTGCACATTAATAATAACAAGATCAAATCATTCAGAAGGCACACTTTTCTCGGATTGGATGATCTGGAATATCTTCAAGCTGATTTTAACCTGTTAAGAGATATTGACCCAGGAGCATTTAGGGATTTGAACAAGCTAGAGGTCTTAATTTTAAATGACAACCTCATTAGCACATTACCTAATAACGTGTTTCAGTATGTGCCGATCACACACCTGGATCTCCGAGGAAACAGAGTTAAGACCTTACCCTATGAGGGTGTATTGGAACAGATCCCAGGCATAGCTGAAATCCTCTTGGAGGATAACCCTTGGGATTGCAGTTGCGATCTGTTATCCCTCAAGGAGTGGTTAGAAAACATCCCAAAGAATGCATTGATCGGCAGAGTTATTTGCGAAGCCCCCACTAGGCTGCAGGGCAACGATTTGAATGAAACCACAGAACAAGAGCTGTGTCCCTTAAAAAATGCAGTGGATTCTAGTTTGGCTGCCCCTCCTGCCCAAGAGGAAACCTGTGATCCTGGTCCAATCCCAACCCCCTTTAAAATCAATGGACAGGAAGAATCTGCCACTCCAGGGTCCTCAATAAGCGGAAGTACAAAGATCCCAGGAAACTGGCAGATAAAAAACAGACCTACAGCAGTTGTGTCGGAAATTAATTCAAATCATAAACCACCTCAAACCTTTGTCTGCCCCGTCATTTGCAGCTGTGGTCAGCAAATTCTTGGCCCTGGATTAAAAGTGGATTGCAGCAATAAAAACGTGAAGAGTTTGTCCGATTTGGAACCCAAACCACCAAATGTGCAGGAATTATTCCTGAGGGAGAATAAAATCCACACCATACGAAAATCTCACTTTCTGGATTATGGAAATTTAACTCTGTTGGATCTGGGAAATAACAACATAGGAATGGTAGAAAACAATACATTTCAGAATTTAACTGATCTCCGGTGGTTGTACATGGATAAAAACTGTATAGATACCCTCACGCCAGAGAAATTCATTGGCCTGCAGAGTGTCGAGTATTTGAATTTGGAAATTAACTTTATTCAACTGATTCTCCCAAACACATTTAATCCGATGCCTAATCTCAGGATGCTGATCCTTAACAACAACCTTCTTAAATCTCTACCTGTGGATGTATTTGCTGGGGTCAGTCTTTCAAAACTAAGTCTTCACAACAATTATTTTATGTACCTTCCAGTGGCTGGAGTATTGGATCAACTGACCTCTATCATACAGATAGATCTACATGGCAACCAGTGGGACTGCTCCTGCAATAATGTGCCTTTCAAACAATGGGCAGAACGTCTTGGCCCAGAGGTAATTGTAAGTGATCTCAAATGTTATTTCCCAGAAGAATTTTGGGGAAAGGATTTCAGGTTTCTTTCCAATGATATGATGTGTCCACTGCTGTATGCCAAAATGTCCCCCACTTTAAGTTCACTAAACAAAAACAGCACCGGCTTGGCAGAGACAGATGCTCACCCAAATTCCTACCTAGAAACCAGCCGGGTATCTATTTCAGTATTAGTACCAGGACTTTTGCTGGTATTTGTTACCTCTGCATTTACAGTAGTTGGTATGCTTGTATTTATCCTTCGGAACAGAAAGAGATCGAAGAGAAGGGATGCCAACTCATCTGCATCTGAAATCAATTCCTTGCAGACAGTATGCGATTCTTCCTACTGGCACAATGGACCATATAATGCAGATGGCACTCATAGAGTTTATGATTGTGGATCTCATTCCCTATCAGATTAGACGTGTTTGGGTGGTAGTGCAAGGGGGCGTCAATTTAACAAGCACCCGCAGCTATCACCTCTATAAGCGAAAACAAAACAGACGCAAATATATTGTGCATACCTGTAACATTCGCAACTATTGTGCAATTGACAAGTCAGGTTTGTTTCAAAGCTACTGTAATTTATTGTGAATAAAAACTGACATTTATTAATACTGAAAAATTGTGTGACACAAATACTATGTCGCCAGATGTGCTCCCTACTGCATTTAAAGTGAAACTGGATGAGAAGTGGATGATGGAGTGACCAACTTTACCATGTCAGAATATTCATCAGGGGGTTGTTATCAAGGAGGACGAGAGGCTGGAATTTGGGGGCTTACCATGTAGCGTCTGCCCTCTGCTCTGCTTGTGCAGAAGGGTGAACGTTGCACGAAGGCATGAATGTAATGTAAATAAATGACTAATTAAACAAAGTGCTGCATGGCTCGCATGGATACAACGTACCCCGGGGGCGCTCAGTGGAGACTGCATCTGGTCACACCATCTCTCTGGCCCCACAAGTCTCATCGTCTCCAGATCTCTCTTTACAGTATTGGTATACTTAAAAGTTGTCATTGCTCTGTCTTTTGTGATGGATAATCAGTACAGATCACACTTTTATCGTGAACAAAAAAAATCTATTGTACTGTTTTATTTAAGACGTGTTTGCATGAATATTCACACCGATTCCTTTTTTCTATCTTTCTTTGTTTCTTTTTTTGTGTGCAAAATATTCTGCAGTATGTTTATTTGAAAACATATACTGTATATTGATGCCTTTTCATTCTGAATGTAAAATGATTACCAGTTGAATTTCATTATGGTTACAGTGTAAACATTCAACGATATTACGATGCAGTTCAGCATGACCAATTAATGTCATTCTAGTGCTTAGGCTGGGAGGTTAATTGTAAAACCCCTTAATTCAAAGTATGGAGGTGTTCAAGATAAGCAAAGGAAAATAACGCAGAAACTCACTAATTATATTCGCAAATTTTATAATGGCATATTTTTCAGTATTAAAGTGAAATGTTTCCAAATGTGGGTTGTCAATTGTTGGAGTCTTTTTCGTTTTGAGACTGAATTAATTGGGTAGATGTTGGTGTATAGGTAATTACATCGACGATAAAAATAGGCATGTCATTTTTCTGTATGCTACACAAAATCGTTCATTAGTAAATCATAAGTCACTTTCAGCATTGCAGATGCAGGTGCATTGGGGATTCTCGTCTGAATTTCATGTAATTGACTCACCATAGATCGGTCTCATTAAGCTGATTCTAGATTTGAATCGTCAGCACTTCAAGCCCAGATGCAGCACAAATGAGTGGCAGTCTTGTCTGCAGACAATTTAGCTTCAGCATCTGCAGGACATTCGAAAACTAATTAGTGAAGGAAGTATCCCAAAGGCTTTGTGTTTAATATTTCCACAAGACATATGAATAAATCTTGTTTTCACACGTTTTCCTTCGGTTTCAGTCATCTTGATATACTGTACTGTAGCCCCAAATTTAAACTGCAGGTAAAAGCGGGGGGGGGGGGGGGGGGGAAGCAAAGAAATCCAATATAAATGTAATAACAAGCACCAATGGGAAAATGATTTGTAATCTTTGTCATCCAGCAAAAGACTGTTTGAAATAAAGATTCATTACAGCATATGGCTGGATTTCGTACACTGTCTTTACATGCTTTCAAAGCAATGTACTCTGTAGAGACAGTGTATGTAATCTGAAAAAAAGACCCCACTTGAAATTAAGAGCTAAAGGTACACGCACAGAATCCATGTTGTTTATTGGAAATCACTATTATAAAGCTGGTATTATACCTGGCAAGACAATTGATCTGAGATAAATGTATCTTATGTTTGCTTTACTTTGGACATTTTTTTTTATATTTGGAGGATGGAAGGATGAAGTGTGCTTTTCCTTCAAGTCATACAAAGCGTGAGATGTTCATTGCCCAATTTCACTCTTGCTCATTATGACTGTCACGGGAGACTAGACTATTTACACCTTTTTACCAGGATCTTTCATTGAGCAAAACAAGGTAGATAAATAAATTGTAATTTATTCAGCATAAATTCACTTACACACAGTGAAACACAAAATACAGACAAAAAGAGACACTTACTTTGGGGTTGGGGTTGAAAACTACACTTTCCTAGGTGCACGGGACTCTTTGGGAGAGTTTTACCCTGACCGGGACTTAGCCCGGAATCTTCTGGAACCGAATTCGGCATAAAAATTCATACTCCACCACTACGTTCTCTTCTGAGAACTTGGTCCCTCCTAAACACGAGTCAGCCCAAATCTCCTGAACTCAAATTGGAATAAAATTCCAGCCGCAACTGTTACGTTCATTTCTGAGAACTTGGTCACAAAATATTGGACTTAGGGCTTTATGCAGAAAGCGCCGAAAAAGTGCTCTCGGCAAGTGTTCCCTATCGGCATGATTTTGGCGATTTGCCCCCGCAGTATGCAATAAGGGTCGAATCCCTGGCGAATCACTGCGAAAGCAAAACGCCGATTAGCCGGTGGCGAAACAGAATGTCTCCCGATAACTGGCGATACGCTGTTTCTGCCGATATGTGTTTGCAGCAGAGAGAGATCCGCCACACTCTGCGCAAACATCGGCAAAATAAAAATATATAAAAACAATTTTTAGTCATAGTGTACATGTGCAGGGGGTCTCCGGAGCTGAACCGCATTGGTTTCAGGTCCAGGGACCCACTGCTGCCCGAGATACAGGCCCCTTTATGAGGTGCCGGTATCCCTCTGCATTTAAATGTACCGATCACGGAATGTAAACAAAGCAGAGGGATACCGGCACCTCATAAAGGGGCCTGTATCTCGGGAAGCAGGGGGTCCCCAGATCTAAAACCAAAGTGGTTCAGCTCCGGAGACCCTCTGCACATCTACACTATGAGTAAAACACACATAAATAAACAATCATTCCTTACCGTAGCGGCTATCCACTTTGGTAATTAAGCAGCATTAATGTATTTTTAATAATAGTGTGCGGGAGCAGGGGGTCCCCTGAGCTGAACCGCATTGATTTGTGGATCAGGGACCCCCTGCTTCCCGAGTTACATGCCCCGGTATGGGGCATCGGGTACCAGTGTCGCCGCCATCTTTATAGAGCCCACGTCGCGTCTTGTACGCTATATAGATGGCGGTGACATTGGCCTCCGATGCCCCATACCGGGGCCTGTAACTCGGGAAGCAGGGGGTCCCTGAGCCACAAATCAATGCGGTTCAGCTCAGAGGACCCCCTGCTCCTGCACAATATTATTAAAATACATTAATGCTGCTTCATTACCATAGCGGCTATCCGCTAAGGCAATGAAGGGGTTAAGGCATAATAGCATATTTCTTGGGGACAATTGCCCCCAATAAACATTGCAATAAACAACATACACCGCCGTTGCCCCCAACAACCCCTATACCCCCATTACATATATCACATTTTTGGGATGCACAGCAATGATACTAGAGGCCGGCGGTGGCCCTCGGGTGTTCCCTGAAGACCTGCAGTACCAATTCAGTGCACCCCAAAAAAATCCAACAACACAAATACTTTACAATAAATACACCCCCTTCTAAAACATACATTACAGTACAGTAATGTGCAAAATTACTATTATCCACATATGGATAATAGTGAATGTGCCCATTTTAAATACATAAAGAACAATAATTACATTAAATACATATTGCACTCAACCTTGTCCGGCTGCCACGATGAAGGCCATCCTCATCTTCATCACCGTCCATTCCCCCTCCGATGCTGCAAAACATAAACAAGAATAAACCAGCCAATGTAATGTCCCCTAACCCCTTAATCACCATAGCGGTTATTAACCGCTACAGTCATTAAAGGGTTAACACACCCTCACCCACCACTCGGGAGGCCTACATACCCTGCCCCACTACCCCCCCATCCCGTGAGGCCTAACCACTCTCACACACTACCCAGCCAGGAGGCCTACCCACATACCCTTGGGGCCAATACCCCCTTCCCCCACCCCCCAGTACCCACAATAAAAACAATACACAGCCCCACAATAAACATCATTGTGTGCCCCCCCATAAATACATGATTTATTATTTTACATACAGGGTTAATACCCCAGGCCCACGGGAGTCCACGGTGGGTCTGATGGGTCACCTCACAGACCTACAGTAGCCCAGCACCATGTTTCAAACAGGGTCTGGAGGCCTTTTGGTGGTCCCCGCCAGGCGCCATGGTCAACCAGGTGGTCTCCGCGGGTCACCGTGGGCCACAATGGGGTCTCCACGGTAGGCCCGCGGATGTCTGGTGGGCCGCGGGTCAGACCCACAGGTGTCTGAGGGGCCTCGGGTGGTTCCCACAGGGTCTGGGGACCCACGGGTGGTCCCTATGGGTCCGCGGTGCCCCCACAGATGTGGGGCCACCGGTTCTTCCCCGCAGGTGTCCCCCGTGGACCCGGCAGCCTGGTACCCGTGAGAAGCCCGAGGAGACCTCAGGTGGTCTCCAGAGGTCTCCCGCAGACCAAAAGGAACCAACCCTGTATGTAAAAAAAATAAACATGTCCTATACATTAAATACATCAACCCCCTCCCCCCCCCCACAACACATACAGTACAATAATGTGCAAAATAACTATTATCCAGATAGGGATAATAGCTTATTTGCACATTATTAAACACATTAACTAGCATAATAAAATAAATAAAGTTCTACTCACCTCATCAATAAGAAGCCCCTCGCCAGCAAAATCAGAGCATGGGAACAACATCCCTACTCTGATTGGCTCTAGTAGACCATGTGACAGAGGCTTTGGGGAGAACGGATGTGTTGTCATTGAACGCCTGTCACATGGTACTAGAGCCAATCAGAGTTGGGATGTATTTCCCATGCTCTGATTGGTTACCGTTTCATGTGAGGCCTGACATCTTTCTTTTCATAACGTCATCTTAAAGGCAATTGAAGCACAGCCCTTCTGATTGGCTGGCGTCATTGCCTTTAAATGATGTCATCAAAATTAATGTCACCCCCCCCCCCCCAAATCACATGGTTTTCACGGCCCAATCAGGGCCGTGGGAACCATATGACGACAATGTGACATCATAGGCCTATAAAAGCCTATGTCATCTCATTTTGAAGGAAGACGCCGAGGAGGAAGGACCTCCTACAGAAGAAAGAAGGCCAGGGCGTTGCCGAAGAAGAGAAGAAGACCCCGGGAGAGAGCGGAAGAAGATACAAGAAAGAAGAATACAGATGAAGATGGATTACAAATAGAAGACCCCTGGATTGTTATGGTTTATTATTTTATGGTTTATTATATTATGGTTTATTATTTTATGGGTTCCTGTGCGTGGATTGGTTCGAGAGTAAGCTGTTCAATGGGAGTCGGTGAGTGGGTCAGGTAATGGTAAGTGAACAAAAGAATTTTTTTTTTTTTAACTTGTATATGTTTTTTTTTTTTTACATGTGATAATTTTTTATTTTTTATTATAATTTCTTGCCACTCTATGTATGTATGTATGTATGTATGTATGTCTAGATCGATATATACATACAAGGTAAGAAATGGGTTGGTAGGAAATGCTTTTTTGCAGTATTTAAAATGATTTTGGCTATGCTGCTATGCATAAATTTGTGTGTAATGTTTTTTGGAATTAGATAGATGTAATTTTTGGTGTTGTATGCTGTACTTTAGGTGAGGGTGAGGCTTGCTTTTCTATATTGTATTCTTTTGGGTATTTATATTTTGTCTGATGGTAACTTGTTCTGTTTAACGATTGAAATAGTTAATTGTGTAATTGTTATGGATGGTATTTTAATTGTTTTGTGATTTGATTAATGAATGCTAATAGATTTATGGTGACTTGCTTGGTTTAAATAGTGTACTTGTTTGAATTTAATGGTATTTTGTTTGGAATATTTTATTGTTAACATTGATTTGCAGGGTGTACATGGTGCATAGATTGAATGCATCATGTATACAATTTAAAATCAATGTTTTGATTGGCATTTGATACTTTAGATTGGAAGATGAGATTTTATTTTTTTCGGAAATAGGATTTTATTTTACTGTGGCTGATATGGAGAAGTGGTATTTTTATTAGAGCCTGTTTTTGATAACCCTTAAACATTTATTTGTATATTGGTTCATCATGTGTATGTATATATATATATATATATATATATACAGCTATATTTGCATATATATATATATATATATATATATATATATATATATATATATATATATATATATATAATAAAAAAATAAATAGATGATACCGTTCTGTGGCTAACGAAATGCTTTTATTTGTGCGAGCTTTCGAGATACACTGATCTCTTCTTCCGGCGATGTATATATATACATACACATGATGAACCAATATACAAATAAATGTTTAAGGGTTATCAAAAACAGGCTCTAATAAAAATACCACTTCTCCATATCAGCCACAGTAAAATAAAATCCTATTTCCGAAAAAAATAAAATCTCATATCTATCTCAAAATCTATATATATATAGTTGCATGATGAAGCCACTGTACAAATGAATGGGTGAAGGGTGGGTATCGGGCCAGGGTGACTTAACCCCTTAATTACCTTTGCGGTTATTATCCGATAAGGTGATTAAGGGGTTAATTGATCTGATTGATTGAAGCTGACGCCAGTTCAGCGAAACGCGTAGAGCTTCAACTTCGCATGCAGTAACCCCCGTTCCAGAGGTGAAGAGACTACTGTGCCATGTATCCGTTCCTTCTCCCATCTAACCGGAAGCTGTCCAGCCCGTAACGGATGTGACGTCAGACGCCGTCCAACGCTGTCTGAGTGTGGGAGCTTCGAAGGAAGACGGCCTGATCACCACCTCTCCCGACGTAAGATTTACTGCTTCAAAACTATCTTATGTGCCTATTCTTGATGTACACATAGTGAGTACATTTCTTAAGCCTTTTTACTGTGCAAAACCGTTTGCTGGTCTGCACTATGGTCTCTTTCTGCTTTTTTTTCTCATGAGTATCATCCTGAGTGAGAGCCCTCCTGAGTTCCTACACACCTTGTTCCCCGTAAATGCTGATTCTTCACCTGCTTTTTGAAAGTAGGCAATCTATATGAGCCAAGTTTCTTTGCTTCATCATACATTTGTGATTTTACTGCACCATCATTTGTTCATTTTATTTTTGGGGTGTTCCTGAATCATCGCTCCCTTCCTACCCTGGATGTCCACTGGGGAATTATTCTTTGACATGTGGAATAATATTCACATTTATCCAAATTTAAAAAAATCATTTAAATCTATCAATTTTAAAAATAATAATAATTATTAAATTCTAAACGCGTGCCACATAGTGTAAATCTGTGTATATGTCGGCTCCCTCAGGAGCCCTTCTTTTGATAATGGCTCCAGAGAGAGCAGAATCATTGACCTGTATATCTCTGTATCTCTCTCTCTCTCTCTCTCTGTGTGTATCTCTCTCTATCTCTCTCTCTCTCTCTCTCTCTCTCTCTCTCTCTCTCTCTCTCTCTCTATTATCTCTGTATCTCTCTCTCTGTATCTCTGTATCTCTCTCTCTGTATCTCTGTATCTCTCTGTATCTCTGTATCTCTGTGTATCTCTCTCTGTATCTCTCTGTATCTCTCTCTCTGTATCTCTGTATCTCTCTGTATCTCTGTATCTCTCTGTATCTCTGTATCTATCTCTCTGTATCTCTCTCTGTATCTCTCTCTCTGTATCTCTGTATCTCTCTCTCTCTCTGTATCTCTGTATCTCTCTCTCTGTATTTCTCTCTCTGTATCTCTGTATCTCTGTATCTGTCTCTCTCTCTGTATCTCTCTCTCTGTATCTCTGTATCTCTGTATCTCTGTATCTCTCTCTCTCTCTCTCTCTCTCTCTCTCTGTATCTCTGTATCTCTCTCTCTCTCTGTATCTATGTATCTCTCTGTATCTCTCTGTATCTCTGTATCTTTGTATCTCTCTCTGTATCTCTGTATCTCTCTTATCGCTGTATCTCTCTCTGTATATCTGTGTATCTCTGTATCTCTCTCTCTCTGTATCTCGATATCTCTCTGTATCTCTGTATCTCTCTCTCTGTATATCTGTATCTGTATCTCTCTTTGAATCTCTGTATCTCTCTCTCTCTGTATCTCTCTCTCTGTATCTCTGTATCTCTGTATCTCTCTCTCTCTGTATCTCTGTCTCTGTATCTCTCTCTGTATCTCTCTCTCTCTCTCTCTCTCTCTCTCTCTCTCTGTGTATCTCTCTCTCTCTCTGTGTATCTCTCTCTTTGGGCCTCATTCAGAGAGGGTTGATAAAAATTATCGCAAGGGCATTTAAAATGCCGTTTTTTGGGTGTTGCTATCACGGTATTCAGAAAGGCTCGATTACCAGTGATAGCAAAATTCCCAAAACGGGCTAGTTGCTGCCAGCGAGAGCATCGAGCCTCTGAAAAGGCCTAAACCGCCGATTCATTTCTGCTGCAGAGAGAGCTGCTCTGAGAGAGCCGCCTCTCCCAGCTGAAATGTTGCCCGAAAATTATTTATTTAAATATACATTTCTTTCATAGTGTAGATGTGCAGGGGGTCTCTGGAGCTGAACCGCATTGGTTTTATGTCCGGGGACCCCCTGCTTCCCGAGATACAGGCACCTTTATGGGGTGCTGGTATCTCCTATGCAAGGAAATGTCCCGGTAACGTGACGCGGGACATTTCAATGCAGAGGGATACCGGCACCCCATAAAGGTGCCTGTATCTCGGGTAGCAGTGGGTCCCCGGACATAAAACCAACGCGGTTCAGCTCCGGAGACCCTCGGCACATCTACACTATGAAAGAAATGTATATTAATAAATATTGTAATAAACATCAATACACACCCCCCCCTCCGCCCAAATCCATACAGTACAGTAATGGGCAAAATAACTATTATCCAGATATGGATAATAGATTATTTGCCCATTATTAAACACTGCATTAGCATACAAAAATAAAGTAAATAAATACAGTTATACTTACCACAACAGCAGGTCCCTCTGTCCTCCGTATCAAGAAAGCATATACCTTTACACCCCACACTCTGATTGGCTGAAATACCTTGTGACACAGCGGACATCTTGGATTTAGTGACGTCATGTTAAAGGGAATGATGCCAGCCAATCAGAATAGCTATGCTTAATTTGCCTTTAAGATGACGTCACTAAATCCAAGATGGCCGGTGTCACAAGGTATTTCAGCCAATCAGAGTGTGGAATTGGTTCCCACATTCTGATTGGCTGAAATACCATGTGACGCCGGCTTCGTGACGTCATCTTAAAGGCAAATGAAGCACAGCCATTCTGATTGGCTGGCATCATTACCTTTAAGTAACGTTATGTCAAAAAAAAAATTAAGTCGGAACATGGTTTTAACAGCCAATCAGGTGGCTGTTAACCATTTTGAGGCTAAATGTGACATCACAAGCCCTATTTAAGGCCGTGACGCCTCATTTGAGCCCAAGAAGCCGACGAGACAACATCGGTTGGGATTTACCATGGGTTTTTTTGGATTGACAGATGAAGATAGAAGATAAAGAAGATCAAGAAATGGTTACAGATGAAGATAGAAGAATGTGATTAAAGAAAGAAAAAAGAAGATTTGGGTACCTGATCCGGATCTTAATGGCAGATGGCATCGGATGCTGTTGGAGGCCTTCAAGGTACGTGAGCTTCCTGTTTCCCCGGGAGTCCGAGGGCCACCGCTTCTAATGGTAAGTAATATATTGAATGTTTGTAAATGTCTCTTTTTACAGGTTTATTCTTTGTATGTGTTTTTTGATTTTTTGGGGGGAGGCACATTGAATGATAATATATTAATCTGTACCACTTTAGGTACAGATTAATACATTATTATGACAATATTTGGGGGGCATTTCTCACTTGTTATTGCTGTTGCTTTTTTTCATTTCAGTTTATTATGTGGATGTCATTGTGTGTTTGTTCATGCTTAATGCTAATAAAAGGTTTGCGATTGGTGTTCGTTTGTAGTTAATGTTATATTATGTTAGCTAATGCGTTTTATGGTTAGTTCAGATATTGTTAGAATTTCTTTCTTTCTATTTTACTGTTTAAATGCATTAATGTTGTGGTAATACAATGTTTACGATTGGTGTTCATTTGTAATTAATGTTGTATTATGTTAGCTAATGCGTTTTATGGTTATTTCAGTTATTGTTTAGATTTATTTCTTTGTCTTTTAATGTTTACATTCATTAATGTTGTAGTATTTCATTGTTTTGATTGGTTAGTGTTACTATTAATTTTGAGTTGGTTTAGGAATTAATTTGTTTGATTGGTTAATGGTTTAATTAATTAATTGTTGATGTTGTTACTGCTTGTATTAATTGGATTAGCTGGCTACTGTTTTTATTTAGTGACGTGTGTTTATTTGGAGTTTAGTTAGGTTTTATTATTGTGTGCCTTGTGTATTAATGTATTGTAATTAGGGTGCCCATTGAGTGCTATAGAGGATTATCATGCCCATATTATTATTATATGGATATGATGTACCACTATTCTACTCAACTGACTATACCCACCTACCAGGGTGGGTATAGTCAGTAAGGGGTGGGTGCTTAGGCCTCATAGATGGGTGAAGGGGGTATTAGCCCTAAGGATGGGTGTCTAGACCTTGCGGGTGGGTAGCGGTTGGGTTAACCCCTTTATTACCTTAGCGGTATTATCCGCTAAGGTAATGAAGGGGTTAAGTCCCCCCGCAACCTCCCCACAAGGCCTAAACAACCACTAAGGGCCAAATTCCCCCTTCACC
>NC_134485.1:280730332-280857832 GCF_040206685.1 Ascaphus truei
AGATCCTTTGATTGAGCAAAGCGGTAAAATAAATTGTGATTTATTTACTGAATGAACACACACACATTAGTTTACAAAAAACACTTGAAATACACTTACTGGAACAAGGGCAAATGAAAAATCTTGTTCCCAAAATGAAATGTCCCTAGGAGCAAGGGGACATTTCCCAGGGGAGGTGATTGCTCGCAAACAGAGCTGGAAACAGTCTTTGGTCAGTGGCGCCAATCGCAACCATTGTGTACTCCGCCGGTGCTGCTTCTTTCATTCTGCCGCTGTAGTATTGGATTTTGGAACATCAGTTCTTACAAAATCTTTATCCTTGTTGCAAATGTTAGTTAGCTGGAACTGATTTCTGACGGGCTGCGCGGATTCTTATAGAGTTTAAATCCCTATCTCTAAATAGTGCAGCCAATCTCTCTGTGGGAATATGTTTTCCCACCTGTCCTGGAGTTGCCAATCCTTTGGAAACCTGGCAGAGTGGCTTCTCATTCTGCTAAGGGCATGTGCGAAACACCTTTGCCTCTTAGCATATGAGACCAAACCCCCTTACCTGGCGAAATTTTGATGAGCTGGCCAGACATCTGTCCAATTTGCCTGGACATTTACTAAGATATGGATACTTGCATTACACCTCCCCATTTAGCATCTTAGTCGGCCGAAGCCTGTTAACTCTGGACTTTATCAGACATCATGGCTCTGAATCAGCGGGGTGTCTTAGAAGTCCGGGATAAATATGCGTCGCTTACCTCACAGGAATTTCCTGCTATGCATTTCTAAATTACAGTGATTACAAATTCAGTGTTTCCTCTGTTCCGGCCGTCTGAATAAAAATCCCCTTATGCCTATACTGTTGGAACAATTAAAATAGGGGGACTTTCATTCATCAATTTTGATATAACTTTATAAAAATTGAGCTTTATACTTTTTCATGATTTTACCCGACCAGCGCTCACACCAAATCTCAGCGTGCTAGGAGCTTCCTAGCCAAAGTTAGCTAAAAGCCATGTGCTATGCTGTGGGCCGCTGAGTTTTAAAACACTTTTTCCTTTGCGCGGTTACAGGGAAACACTGCTTCAGTAATACATGTCATAGTTAGAAATAACATTATTCTCGCCACCTTATACCTGGTTGGAGACACACAGACATTTTTATTACAATCACAGGGTTACTGCCAATACTGGGTCGCAGAGCTGACAATCTACAATTCCCCAATAAGGCTCAGAGGCACCCAGCCGGGCATTCTACCTGTATTTACTGGCCTGGGTACCCCGTCACCATCACACCTCCCCACCTCAAAGTGTAGTGATTGGCTGTTCAAACCATGTTCCGACTTTAATTTTTTTTTTTTTTTTTCATGACGTCACTTCACTTAAAGGGAATGATGCCAGACATTCAGAATGACTGTGCTTCATTTGCCTTTAAGATGACGTGACGAAGCCGGCGTCACATGGTATTTCAGCCAATCAGATCGTGGGAACCAATTCCACACTCTGGCTGAAATACCATGTGACGCCGGCCATCTTGGATTTAGTGAAGTCATCTTAAAGGCAACTGTAAAAAAAAAAAATTAAAGTCGGAACATGGTTTGAACAGCCAATCAGGTGGCTGTTAATCATCTTGAGGCTAAATGTGACG
The DNA here is from genome assembly GCF_040206685.1 of Ascaphus truei. NCBI lineage: Eukaryota > Metazoa > Chordata > Amphibia > Anura > Ascaphidae > Ascaphus > Ascaphus truei. The sequence goes on from NC_134485.1 coordinate 280,731,968, forward strand.
TAACAAGCCCTATTTAAGGCCGTGACGCCTCATTTGTGCCCAAGAAGACGATGAGACAACATCGGTTGGGATTTACCATGAGGTTTTTTGGATTGACAGATGAAGATAGAAGATAAAGAAGATCAAGATGAAGATAGAAGAAGGTGATTAAAGAAAGAAAAATGAAGATTTGGATACCTGATCCAGATCTTCATGGCGGATGGCATCTGATGCTGTTGGAGGCCTTCAAGGTACGTGAGCTTCCTATTACCCCGGGAGTCAGAGGGCCACCGCTTCTAATGGTAAGTAATATATTGAATGTTTGTAAATGTCTCTTTTTACAGGTTTCTTCATTGGATGTGTTTTTTTATTTTTGGGGGGAGGCACACTGACTTATATTATATTTATATTTATATATATTTATATATATTTATTATATTTAGGCACATACAGTAGAGGCAACGTTTATTCTAACATTTGCTGTAAACTAGCCGGGTTACATTCTGGGTATATGCTGGGTATGTGCTGGGTATGTTCTGGGCTAGTTTGAGGCACGTTTAAGGCATTTCTGCATTGACTAATGACCCATAGGATTAACACAGCAGGGATCCCTGGCAGTCCCATTCAGTTTGAATGGGACTGCCAGGGACCCCCCGCTGTTAATCTGATAGGCCATTAATCAATGCAGAAATGCTGGGGCTAGTTTAAGGAAAGTTTAAGGCATGTATTCAGAATGTACCTGGGTCTTTTGGGGAATTGCCACTGGTTTTTGTTAGAATAATCGCTGCCTCTACTGTATATTAATCTGTACCACTCTAGGGTACAGATGAATACATTATTATGACAATATTTGGGGGGCATTTGTGGCTTGGTATTGCTGTTGGTTTTTTTAATTTCAATTTCTTATGTGGATCATTGTTTGTTTTTTTCCTGCTTAATGGTAATACAATGTTTGCGATTGTTGTTCGTTTGTAGTTAATGTTGTATTAAGTTAGCTAATGCGTTTTATGGTTATTTCAGTTATTGCTTAGATTTATTTCTTTGTCTTTTAATGTTTACATTCATTAATGTTGTAGTAATTCATTTGTTTGATTGGTTAGTGTTACTATTCATTTTGAGTTGGTTTAGGAATTAATTGGTTTCATTGGTTAATGGTTTAATTAATTCATTGTTGATGTTGTTACTGCTTGTATTCATTGGATTAGCTGGCTACTGTTTTATTTAGATATGCTAATGCAGTGTTTAATAATGGGCAAATAATCTATTATCCATATCTGGATAATTGTTATTTTGCACATTATTGTACTATATGTGTTAGGGGGGTGTATTTAGTTAGAAACAATGTTTAGTATTTTTGTAGGCACAACATTGGTACCGCAAGCCCGCGGGTAGCCAGGGAGGCCTGCGGGTAGCCCGGGACTCCCGCAGGGACCCCGGGATGGCCGCGTGGTCAGACGTGGACACCAGTGCGACCCCCGGCCTCCCTCAGGGACCCCTGCGGGGTCAGCCAGCGACACCCGCCGGCCTGTTGTATGGGGGGTAGATATTGCGGGAGTAGTCCACCGGCGGCGGAGGAGTTCCAGCAAGAGCGGCGGTGTTATTACTGCAAATAAGCGGGCCACATCAGAGCCCAATGCCCGGACCATGCGCGGTCGGGCGAAGGATCCCCTCAGGGCCAGCGCTCACGAACTGCGAAGACGGTAACCCATTTAAAGGCATCCTCCGATGGCTCCCGCACAGCTGGGGCGACAACCCTCAGCGGGACGTCTCCTGGAGTACCTGGCCGGCTACATCGGTAAAAGCGGCGGAGAGCAGCGGCCATCCATCCGCACCCGGCAGAATACAGCGAAGCGGCGGCCAGATCAGATCCATCATGGCCATCAGCAGCGGTGCTCGGCAACGAGTCGTCTTGCTACACCAAGATGTCATTGTACCCCTGGCCCGACCTGATTTGGTCCGGCCAGTGGAAGTGCTCCCAGGACGCGGGATGCAGTTGGCGGCGGCGGAGGAGAAGCCGCGATTCCGGCAAGATGCCGGAGCTATTTTGATTTGAAGTGGTGGGTCGGGTTGTGCGGGAGAGGGGTGTTTTACCTGGTCTGGAGGAGTCAACGCTCTTCAGCCACGACCGGAGCCCCACCATCTACGCCGGCGAACCTGTGCCGAAACCGGGTGCTGTTGCGGAAGTCACCCGGAGCTCGCCCGTGGCAGCGGAAAAGCCGCGATTCCGGCAATGTGCCGGAGCCTTTTCTGAGTGGGGGAGGGACAGGGTGTGTGGGAGGAGGTTGTTTTACCGGATTTGGGGGGAGCGGAATTTCTCCACGAGGACCTGGGACCCCTGTCCTGCACCAATTTCCCTGTTCCAAATCCAGGAGCTGTTGCGGCAGTTGCCTAGAGCTCACCGGCCAAGATGACGCCGGCGGAGGCCACTACAGTCCCCCTGCAATCAGGACCTATGAAGACATCGGTCTCTGCAGAGACCAGCGAGGTAAGCCAGACCCAGTCACAGACTGACCCTGACTTATTCTGTCCTATGACTGTACCCCGTTGTTCCCCTGTAGGAGTGACCGGTGGGTGGCAGGAGATAAGGCTTCCAGGGGAGGGGAAGGAAATGCAGCTGGAAGGGCAGCTAGGATTTCCCATTACCCTGGTGGAGCATCAGGGGGGCTCTCGGTTTAGAGCCCCACTGTTGTCGCCTTGCTATGGGCTAGAGGTATCAGGGGCCGTGGCAAAGTTAGACCACCCCAAGGATACCTGCCAGCCAGGAACCAAGGCAGGTGCTTCTGAACCGATGCCCCTGTGCTCCTCTCCGGTAATGGGAAGGCAGTGTCAGGGAGATGGCCTCACTCAGATAACTCTAGTAGCTAGGTCAGAATTACCTACAGAGAAGCGGAGTGAGGGAAGGCTGCAGGTAGTTAGCCAGCAAGAGGTCTCAGTAAGAGAAGATGGGCTAGTGGTAGCCGGGGAGGAAAAGCAACAGGTATGGCAGCTAGAGTTCCTCATTACCCTGTGTCTGTGTCACGATTGTGCTCGCCACATACCGGGACTGGACCGCAGGGATGAGGCTGGGTTATGAAATCACCGACCTTAGACCATGCAGACTGGTCCGGAGTGCGCAGTTCATAGTCAAACAGGCCGGGTTCAGGACTGGAGATAACAGCATAGTCGTTGGACGAGCCAGAGTCAGGGTAGGAGATATCCGGGTAGTCGTAGTTCAAGCAGGGAGTTAGCAACAGGAAATCAAGCTGGTCCTTTTTCTTCAGCGCAATCGCTACAGGTCGGGAACGAGGTTTGCAGGAGTGGCGTCCACGACCCATGGCGCCGGCTCAGGAGAGGGAAGACTGACCGCAATGGGCACACCGCCAGGCAGCAGTGGTAACCCCGTGTACAGTGCAAAAGTAAGCAGGTCTCTAAGAACCAGGAACTCAGGAACTCAGCGTAGCAGCAGCAGGCCTGGAGGAAACTGGATGAGTACAACGAACTGGAACAAAAACAGAGAGATACGTAACGAGAGAACAAGCCAGGGCTTGTGGCAGAAACACAGGTAACATCCCATAAGGATCTATGCTCGGCAGGGAAGCATTGTGGGAATACATTACTTAAAGGCCAGCGGGCCAATTCTGGGAGGAGGGTGTGAGGGCACTGCACCAATGACTGAGCCCAAGGTGGGACTGCAGTCATAGCATGCACAGCTGCTTTAGATACCAGGGGGAGTGTTCCAGGACTGCACAGGTCTGCAAGACAAGGTTAGCAGTAAATTGAGGTGTGGATTCCTTACAGTACCCCCCCCCCCTTCAGGTGAGACCTCAGGGCGAACATAACCACTCCTAGAGTTGGGGGACCTGGAATTGTTCCGGAATTGTCTAGGATGGAGAGTAGACTTGTGGTCCAGAGACTCATGGGCACTTATTGGTCTCGGAGACATGGAGTTATTAGTAAAAAAATTTAGGCTAGCAGGGCATCCGTAAACCAGCAGTTCCTTGGCTAGTACAAACTTAGGATAGGAAAGTGGTGGTAGAGAAATTATTGGTACGTGGCTCGCCACGTGAAATGGCTTGGAAATCCAAGGCTGTGAAGGACCAGGGGGTTCCGGAGCAGAAATGGCAGAAGGGCCCCCGCTGTGAGCCCAGTCCCTAGTAATGGTACCAAAGTTCAGGACAAGAGGCACCAATAGTTGAAAGAGTATATCAGGGCGACCTTCCAGGCAGACAAAGTCTTTGCTGACATCAGCAAACTTCCTCCAGAGGTTTTCCGGGTAGTGATCAGCGAGGGTATAGGGTGGGTGGGTGCATTGCCAGGTACGGGTATAGTAGATGACAAGGTGAACAGTAGACCAGGCTTAGGGACCGAAATCTTGAGGTGCGAACTGAGTATTTCCAACACAAAGGACACAGGCACAATAGAAGGTTCCGTGAGGGATAACCATGGGTTCGCTGAGGCAGAGAAGCAATCAGTAGTGGAGCGCCCAAATACTGTAGAACGTTCAGAGAGAGAGTATAGTCTGTGATCTCCACTTCCTAGAGTCCAAGCCAGAGACAATAGGGAGAGAAACCCCATAGTTAAAGTCATACTGAGGTACTCCAGGGGCCACCGAATGGTCCGTGAAAAGAAACTGCCCTCCCACACCGGGGATTTGGAGCGCGGCAAGGGTTAATTCGGATATGGCACCAGAGTCCGGGGAAGGTATACTGGGCCTTGCAGATATTTTAACCACCGCATGAGGCGGATTACGTGCTGCAACGAACTCCAAGGGCATCGTACTTGTCATAGGAGTGGGAGTAGGCTCTTGAACTTTAATATCTTGAACTTGACAATCAGGCAGTGCAGGGGAAGCGGAGGGAGGGGAGCTAGTGTCTGAAGCTGGAGGCTCAGAATCTGTAACAGGGACATCTGGCACTGCAGGAACACTGGTAGAAGGAGAACTAGCATCTGAAGCTGATGCCTGGGAATCAGTGACGGGTACTGGGGAAGTTAGAGGGTCAATAAGCGGTAAGTTGGAACCGGGAAAACTCTTAATAGCAGAAACATTAGAAGGAAAAAGAGTTTTATCAAAAACTGCAAGGGCCCTAACTAGTGTACTTGTCATGACAAAATCAGAAATAGGTATGTTTACTAGTGCAAAAATTCTGATAACGGAACTGCTAGCCAGTGATGTGGGTGTCTGGGTTTCACTAATGAGAAAATCAGATACTATGGAAAGTGACTTAGGACTGATCACGGAAATTCTAGGTTTGCAGGATATGTGTGAGAAGGTACGCATTAACACAGGGGTTTTAATCTTAGTCCTGAATAACCCAACGGTTGCTGGAACACATTTAGATGCAGTGCTAAAGGACTGAGGTTTAGCAAGTGAAGGAAGACAAAATAGCTCAGATTTATACACCTGAATTTGTAATGTAGGCAGGGTGGTTTCTGACTGTACTAAGTGGGTGACAACAGATGCTGATCTCTGGAGGGGTTGCTTGGGAAGGAGTGTCTGGGAAATCAGAATTGACTACATATTCCATGACAAGGGAACTATGTGCTGAAGCAGGGATCTCAGCACTCTGAGTGACAGACTGGGTCAGCGAAATACCTGGGAGTGGGGATTCTGCGAACAGGCTTAGGGAAAAACCCGGTTCCTGAATACCTTTAACTGGAACCAGTATTTTAGCAGAAGTTTCAGGGGACACGGCAACGGAAACTTGAGCTGAAGCAGGGGGGTTATAGTAAAGAAAATCCAACGACTCTGCAAGCTTAGGAGAGTCATTCAGTGCAACCTCTGTTGTCAGACTTGGGGATTTATTCTCTGATGCTAGAAAGGATGCATTAGCCTGGGGCAGCAAGGATTTACAGGGGTCAATGCAGATAGTACCCGAGAGTCAAAAAGAGGGAGATTTGCCTCTGAAATTGAGGATACAAGGAGTTCCTCCTCTGGAGCCAAGGATGTGGCCTTAGCTGGCGAACAGGGGATAACCAAAGGAGGCTCATAGGGCTGACCCGCAGGGGTTAATATAGGGATGAGCTCTGGAACAGAGCTTATGGATTCTAACTTAGAACGTTGAAGCAGAAGTTGTTCTTTCTCTGACATGGGGAGCACGCAGAGCTGCCTATCTGGGGTTAAAGCAGAAAAAAACTCAAGTGCCGGAGTTAGGGATTCTGAGTTAGAAAGTGTGGGTAGATTCTCAGATAATTGGGCTGTAGCTTTTGAAATACAAGTATACTCCACGGGAACCTCACAGACCTGACTGGCAGGGGTTAACACAGACATATCTTTGGGATGCAAGCAATGGGAGGTGCAATCAGGGCTAGAAATCATGGCAGCTTCTACCTTAGGGGGCAGTGATAGTGGGGTGGTTTAGACATTTTTTGGAGAGGGAGGTACCCTCACAGGTTTAACAACAGGACTGACAGAAAAGGGTTTCCAAATAGTCTGTGCATAGGCAGCAAGTAGAGGTTCACGCTCACTTATGTTCCTGGCAAATTCCAGGAACAATTTAAGGGTGGTGTCTATGGCCTGAACCAGTACCCCAAAATCCCCAGTTTCCAGTCCCGGAGTGGACCTAAGAAGGAGCAGTTGGGAGTACTGGGCTTGAAACATCTTCTTTAACTCTCTACATTCCTGAGATTTAGTCAGTATTTCTTTACGAGTCAGTCTTTCTGCAGGGGTTAACCCTTCGTACATACAAGTAAGATTAGGCAGAGGCAGTTTTTCAAACAAATACTGTTCTTCAAACAGGGACTGGTCCGCAGCCTGGGACATAGGTTTAGTTACACATTTACCAACCCCCGCCACGGCGCGGTCCGGTTTTTTGGGGCCGAGCATACTATCACGATTGTGCTCACCACAAACCAGGACCGGACCGCGGGGCTGAGGCTAGGTTATGAAATCCCCGACCTTAGACCACACAGACTGGTCCGGAGTGCGCAGTTCATAGTCAAACAGGCCGGGTTCAGGACTGGAGATAACAGCATAGTTGTTGGACGAGCCAGAGTCGGGTTAGGAGATATCCGGGTAGTCGTAGTTCAAGCAGGGAGTCGGCAGCAGGAAATCAAGCTGGTCCTTTTTCTTCAGTGCAATCGCTGCAGGTTGGGAACGAGGTTTGCAGGAGTGGCGTCCACAACCCATGGCGCCGGTCTAGGAGAGGGAAGACTTACCGCAATGGGCACACCGCCAGGCAGCAGTGGTAACCCCGTGTACAGTGCAAAAGTAAGCAGGTCTCTAAGAACCAGGAACTCAGGAACTCAGCGTAGCAGCAGCAGGCCTGGAGGAAACTGGACGAGTACAATGAACTGGAACAAAAACAGAGAGATACGTAACGAGAGAACAAGCCAGGGCTTGTGGCAGAAACACAGGTAACAGCCCATAAGGATCTATGCTTGGCAGGGAAGCATTGTGGGGAATACAGTACTTAAAGGCCAGCGGGCCAATCCCGGCAGGTGGGTGTGAGGGTACTGCTCCAATGACTGAGCCCAAGGTGGGACTGCAGTCAAAGCATGCACAGCTGCTGTAGATACCAGGGGGAATGTTCCAGGACTGCACAGGTCTGCTAGACAAGGTTAGCAGTAAACTGAGGTGTGGATTCCTTACACCCTGGCGGAGCCTCAGGGGGTCTCTCAGATCCGCAACCCCCTGTTGCAGCCTGGCTTTGGGCTGGGGGTATCAGGGGCAGTGACAAGCTTGTGCCACCCCAGGGATACCAACCAGCCAAGAACTAAGGTGGTTGCATTTGAACAGATGCCCCTGAACTCATCCCCGGTAAGGAGGATACAAGTTCAGGGAGGTAGGTTCACTCAGGTAGTTGCTGTAACTAGGTTAGGATTGCCTAGGGGGGAGCAGAGTGAAGGTGGACTGCAGGTGGATAGGCAGCAGGAGTCATCAGCAGTAGCTGAGGTGGTGAGCCTGGGGGAGGCTAGGCAGGGAGGCACTGTGGAGCAGGGGGAGATAGGAGGTCAGTGGGGTTTCAGGCAGCTGATAGAAGCTAGGGATGGGCTAGGATTGCAGGAGGTCCCTTGTTCTGACATGATAGAGGAGACCCCCATGACAGATTCCCCAGTGTTCACAGACGTAGGGCTGTGGGTAGGTAGGCAGCCAGGAGCAGTAGCCAGGGCTAGGGGGGTACAGCAGAGGGTTCTGTCCCCAGATCAGCCGAGGGTAGCTACAGAGGGTAAGGGCAGCATAGTGGAAGAGAGAGGAGAGATGCTGGCCCTAGCAGCAGAGGTGGTAGCAGGTGCTTATTTCCTGGCCTTCAGTTTTGAGAGGGCAGGAGCAAAGCATCTGGGTACCTGAAACCCCAGTACAGGTTACTGGAGGATTGCCTTGTCCCAGGGGGCAAGGGAGAGGGTAGTAGTCAGCATCCCAGGTGGTTTCTGGAATACAGAAGTGATGCCACTCGGGATGGGGACTGCCCTAGAGACAGGTGAAGCATAGGTATGCCGGAGCAGCTACAGGTGGGCACAGGGCCAGGGCAGGTAGGGTCTACCTACTACCTACCGGATAGTGACATAGCCCTTTTCCAGACAGATTTGACGGAGAAGCGATGGTCTGTGCTTGTTAGCTGGTCTCCCACTGGTAGAGATGCATTCCAGTCTCTGGGCAAAATGCAGCCTGGTCTGTACAGGTGCCCCTTCACTGTGGTTTTGGTTCACCAGGCACTGGGTGGGGGGCAGAGGGTGGCAAAGGAGAATGCCCAGCAGCCACGTTGGAGCCCTGCTCTGCAGGACCTGGACTTCACAATCCAACATGGCCAGGACAGTGTACTGGACAATGCCAGAGGACAATTTTGCCTGGACAACACCTCAGGACTTATTTGCATCAAGGATGCCAGTAGTGCCCCAGTGCCAGGTAAGGCAGCTGGGTCACAAGGCACCCATTGAGCAAGGGAGGTTTGACGGGGGAGTAATAAAAGTGTCACCCCCATTTGGCAACCCCTTCCACCGTCTGGGAAGTGAGGGGTTAACCAGAAATGTACTTATAATATATATGTTCCCCTGCCTCACAACCAAAAGGTATGTCCCTTGGTTATCCTATTCCCACATTTAGAGGGATTTCATGTATTTTTATTCCCCTGCCTCAGGGCAAACTGTGTTCTATTTTCTGGAAATGTATATGGGTACAATTATTGGTGTTTGTACCTTACAGTGTATGCAGCAACCACATACACTGGGATCAGGTCGGGAGGGAAAGGGTTAATTGCATTTACATGTTTATGGCCCTTTGTTCCGTTTCCCACCTTTTCAGTCTCCATTTTGCAGCATCTCCATAGGTCGCCATTGGAGCCCCATGTAATCGTATGGAGATTCCGCCGATTTCGGCCCAATACCTGAGAAGACCTGCAGGTGGCACCCGAGAGGAGGAGCAGAGATTCCCTATTGAAAGTGAATGGAGTAATGCATTTCAATGGGGATTCCTCGAGGCCGACCTCCGGAGATGAGCTGGCTGCCAGCCAGACCGCAAACCGCAAAAGCGGATACATTTTCAATAAAAAGCTATGATCACTCAAGTGGCGTGGGAACTTGGTCACGGCCTAGTTCATTTATATTAAAAATGGTATCTCTGGTCCTAGGGCAGCTTGCGGGTTAATTCTTTTTGCCCCTAGCTCAAGGGGACCCCCTTACTCGACCCTAACAGGGTCCGATCATCCATGACGGCGAGAAAGGGTCCTTGAGACCATGAGGGTCTTCCCATTGCCCGCAATGGCGGAGAAATGCCGAGTGGCGTTTTAACACCAAGTCCAAAAGGGTGAAGAGTGTAAACCCAGATCTCCAATTCTGTAAGGACCAGAGGGCTGAGATTTGGCCAGCATGTAGTCACTGCTCCGGCATGATTGCATGGCAAATTCCAGCCCTCTCCGACCAACAGAACGGAGTATGGGTCAACGGTTAAAATGTGATTCTGCCATTGACTTCAATGGCAGAGAAATGTAATGTCCTATCTTTGTCTGTTTAAAGTGTATTTCTATAACTCCGGTTCGGTGGGTCCCAGCGAGCTGAAAATTGGCCACTATGTAGAATACCCTCCGGCATGAGGGTCCGGCACTTTGCAGCCCGCTCGGCCCAGCCGAACGGATTATTTTAATAGATATGAATTCATAGAAATATATTGTATTTGATGCCTAGCAGAAAGCCTGCGAGACCTACTAGCCCCTGCAGTATGTTAATGGTCAGGGAGAGACACAATGTCTACTATAATGCCCCTGATCAAAGGCTCCCCACCCTGTTAGTATATACTAGGGAGGGGAAAAGCAGCACTTGAGTAGTTCTGTAGGTGTTATAAATCACACCTACTGACAAAGGTTTTCCTGTCCAGATCCTCTTTTGGCAGGCTGAGAGGCGCCATTCCTTTAGTGTGGGGTTACGAAAATGAGACCCCCAGTCAGGGAATGTTTGCATGTGTCAGCTACCTGGGAGCATGTCCCAAAATGCTTCCCACGTTTGCTGGCACAAAGGTAATTGCTTGCAGGTAATTGTTAACCAAAACCTGACACCCAATGTTAATGGATAGGGCTTAAATCCCATACAAACGAGTGTAAGCCCTATGCCCAGTGTCTTTGTTTGTATCCTGTATTGCTGAATGAATTGCCAATCCAGAACCTGATTGCTTCATTGCCCAAACCCTAAGTAAATGTATATATCTTGTGTGTTATTTGTATATTCTGTGTGTTCACCTTCTTCAAGGAATAAACTTTCTTTATTATATTAAGGTTGCATTCAATTCAACCCAGTTAGAAGCGGCTTTTTGCTAACTTTTGTTAGGAAGCTTGTAGCGCTCTGAAAGTGGCCGTGTGCGTAGTCCATATAGAAAAATATAAAATGACCATACTGTAACTCAATTTTTATAATGTTTCATATGAATTGATGAATGAAAGTCCCCCTATATTGATGTATTAAACATGATAGGAATAATTGGGCTTTCATTCAGAACATTGGAGACATGCAAACAATCATTTTATTTAGCAATCTGTCACGGTGGACCAGAACTTATCAACACTTTTTATATTTTTGGGATTATCGATTGAACACGACAAGGAGGCAAAATAAATTGTCATTTACTTCCTTGATAGACAAACACACGACAGCTTCAGAATACACTTAATAAACACTTACTGGGATAGTGAAACAAAATAAAATGTCTTTTGCAAGAAAGCGCCAGAAATGCAGTCTCTTATTTTAAGTCCGTTTGACTAGATCGCAAGTTGTTGATCTAATTACTCCGGCAAATAAAGGAATTTTGTAGAAGTTCATAAGAATTCATTTGTGAGTCACCAGGGCTAACGAATTCCGGAGTTTTGGGTAAATCCTTTGTTGCAATTTTATTAACCCCTTGCGTACTGGAGCCGCTACCGCTGTACGTCAACAGAATCTTGTGCAAAGCTTGGTTATGTCATGAATCACACTGGGAAAAGTTGGCGGGCAGTTTTATAGGGTTCACAGACCTATCTCTAACATGCCTGCCCAATTCCCTCCGTGGGAACACTTAACCCACCAATCTCTGATTTGCCCGTAGTTTGCAAAACCGGGCAAAAAGGCTTTCCTGTTTGAACCGCGCATGTGTGAGCTTAACACCCATGCGACTTAGCATACCTGGGGTACACCCCATTCCTGGCAACCCTTGGTCTGGGTTTTGCTCCAAGGTGTGAAAGGCTCATGCTGAGTGCCGGGATCTGGCACTCAGCAACATCCCGGCCACTTCACACTTTGGACCTCTGAGTCTTTTCATTCCTGGCACTCCACTAGACTTACAGTCTCCCACTGAACAGGGGGTCTTTGAAGTGTAGGAAGGAAAATACCCTCAGCTCATTTACCCCTGGCATATTTACATGCCAAAGAGATTTTTCCCGGGCTCACAGAAAAAAAAACTGTTCCTGTCTGTACATTTTAAACATAAAGTATTAGACACTTTATTAAAACAATATGTGCTGGGTGTACCACAACTGTACAATTTTTATATGTGTGTGAGTGATTTATTTATTTAGACTTGCACACCAAAAATTAGAGTGCTAGCTGTCTGAGTTTCCGAGTTAGCCCGCTTAAATGAAAGGCTGGCTGGTGGGAAGCCAAGTTCACCTACTTCTCACGTCAATTGACCCACTTCCCACGGCAATAGACTTTCTGCCTTTCAAGTTACGGGAGCTAACAAGGTACAGATACATTTTATCGGTAAACCACTTCAATCCTAACCGCAAGCCACTTATTCAATTGACTTGTGGTTACAGAGTCGAATGCTTGGAAATGGATACCCATACTTCAAACAGACCTCCCAGCGCCTGCCACGCTTATTCAAGCAGGGCTGGCTTTGGCGTTCACAACACCATCTTGTGCCTAAAAACAATATAGCATACTTTGCATTTATTTCTATTACTGCAGGCAGGGAGCAGCCTGCTAAATGGTGATGAAAAGGCTGGGACAGGGGCAAATACATTAGTGTCATGCATATACTTTAACCCCTTCACTCCCAATACGAGTTGGGGTTAATCAGCCGGGTATAATACCTTTATTAAGGGCCTGATTAACCCCAATCTCGCCACACACTCCACTTAGTATGCGTGTAGTTTCTCACTGTAAATGAACAGAGGACTTTACAGCTCCGGACTTCTAAGGCAACCTGCTGGCTTGATGCCACAATGTCTCTTACAGCACGGAGTTGAAAGTCTCAGAGTTTCTGAGGTATTAGGTTGGGAGTGATAAATCAAGTACCCCCATCCTATTGTGAAGTCCAGGCCATTTGGCAAATGGTTGCCCAGACCAGACTTTCTGTCGCCAGGTAGAGGGTTTGGGTCCCATATGCGAAGTGGCAAAGGTGCTAGGATGATGCATGCTCTTCACAGAATAGGAATCCACCCCTGCCACGTTTCTGAAGTATTGGCAGCTCCAGGATAGGTGGGAAAAGTTATTCCCATGGAGAGATTGGCTGCACTTGATAGGCATAAGGTTCTGCACCCTACAAGAATTCCTGCAGCCCATTGGGAATCAGATTAATTTTAAGATTAATCAAGCTTCATAAGATTCACCAGATTCGATTCAGATTCCATGTGACATAACATCAGCGGCAGATTTGAGAACGAAGGAAGAAGCTCTGTTGGAGTACACAGCGGTTGCGGATGCAGGACAGTTCCAAGCCGTTTGCGAGTAACTCTCGCTCCTGGGAAATTGCTCCTACAGACTTTATTTTACAAAATTTCATTCTGGAAACAAATTATTCTGTTTTCCCCTGTCCCAGTAAGTGTATTTTGACTCTAATTGTGGAACATTCTATTTATGTATTTTCGTGAAATAAATTACAATCTATTTTACCTCCTTGCTTTGCTCAATCATATGATCCTGGTATAAATGTGTTGATAGACCTGGTCTCCCGTGACAGACATGTATCTGGCACCCTTCCTTACACTATGGACCCCTCATTACACTAGGGACCCCGTGTATGATTTAAGGTATACATGAACCCTTTCTTGTCCCTTTACCTTGTTTGGAACATGCTGCAGCAGGAATCCTGGTGGTGAGTCGTAATAGCGTTTTCAGAGTCAGAGTTTGCCCGGAGCAATGTGCTTAGCTGCATCTGAGAATCTCCCTCGATTCCCAGATCTAACTACTACTGGGGTATCCCATAACTCTGGAACCCCGATACATAGACACATTCTGTAAAGACTTTCTTCAACAAACGTACACTGAATCTTACAGCCTAGAAATCTCCTGGTCCAAGCATCCCAGGAAAAGCACAACACAAACAAATCTTTAATGTTGCATAATTTGCACACAGTCACAGTAATGCATTTAGGACATCTGTGTCCAAGAGCTACCACTCTAGGACCTCAACACACAGATCAAGGGTAACCAATTGGGCTGAACCTTTATTAGTGCGCCTGGTTAACTCCATCACCATTACAGTGACTGCGACTGACTGGGTGGGTGACTGGGACAGACTGGGTGGGTGACTAGGACTGACCGGGTGGGTGACTAGGACTGACAGGGTAGGTGACTAGGACTGACCGGGTGGGTGACTAGGACTGACAGGGTAGGTGACTAGGACTGACTGGGTGGGTGGGTAGGTGACTGGGTTGATGGGTAAGTGACTGGGTGGGTTGGTGACTGACTGGCGGACTTTCTCTAACAAACCCACCCTGAAACGTACAGCCTAGAAATCTTCCGGTACCAGCATCCCAGGAAAGGCAAAACACACATAAAGCTTTAATGTCGCATAATTTGCACACAGTCACAGTAATGCATTTAGGACATCTGGGTTCAAGAACTGACACTCTAGGATCCCAACACCCGAAAGTGGGCTGAACCTTTACTAGTGAGCCTGGTTAACCCCTTCACTGTCACAATGTATATATTCCATTTATATGAACTGGGAATTTCTAAATCTGTGGATCTGAGAGACCAGATTGCCACCAGGCTTGGTGCCACTGTGTCTTATCGGGGCCCGGACTTGAAAGTTTCAGAGATGCCAAGGTGTTAGGGAGAGCGGAATACCGGAGTTACCCTCAAGTACCCACGTCTTGACATGAATAAGGGCTATCCGGCAACCATTTGCACAGCCCCAGACTCTGAGGAGCCTGACACAATGGGGGTACAATATGCTAAGTGGCATAGGTGCCAGGTTGGCGCATGCCCCTATGCAGAATTGAATACAGTGCCCGCCCGGCTTCAGAGTACTAGCAAATCTGTGATATGTAGAAATATTCCCACACGCTGATTGGCTATTGCGTTTTGTGAATGGGACTAAAATCCTATAAGAAACCTAACAGCCAATCAGGTCGTGAGATTCTAAGGAGATTCTAAGCGCCAAGACAGCAGTGACAGATTTGAACTGATGAAAATGTGCTCTGAGAGAAATAGACGCGATCCGGCTTCAGAAATGTCAGGGCACGAAATCCCAGTTTTCAGAGGCCAAGTTCTGAAAAGTGTCGTAGCGGTTGCGGCTGGTACAGTACTTGAAGCCGTGAAGAGTACCGGGACATTTGGTACTCGCTCCTGGTCAAGGGATTTCAGCACCACGAGAGTGGAAAGAGCGGTGGCGTCAAGAACTGCATGCCAAATTGAGTTCCAGGACTTTTGCCAGTACATCCCAGTCATTGAAAGGAATTGTAAAGACTTTGTTTTCTGTTTTCTTTTTTATAACTTGAGTTTTTATTTGAAAAAAATTCAGATACAACAGTAAAATAATAATAACATATGCAGTGAGAGAGTGAAACAATTGAACCGTACATATAGAGCCTTGCGTTGAAATTAAAGGCGAATTAACATGCAACAAGACGAACAGGGACAACGGGTGAATTTTTGATTACATGCAACTTCTTTCTTAGTTAGGACAGATAGGACAAACTTGGGGATAGAAGGGGGGTAAGGTTGTGGGGGAGGGGAGGTTGGGAAGTTGAAATGCCTGGGAATCCTGGGTGGTAGGGAGGAAGGGGGAGGGGGGGTCGCTCTGGCCCGCCTGGGTCTCCATAGACTCTCTGTCAGGGCAGATTCTCTCCTCCTTGGTGTTTGTTACTTATTTTGCAGCTTGGCGATATGTATTAGCTGTGTTCTCTCTATAAGAGCGTGGCATGCGCCAAACCAGAGGAGAATGCACCTGAAACTGTCAGTGTCATATTCTGGTATGCTCCACTCCGGGGATATCTGTTTGGGCCTGCCAGGGTATCAGACTTTTAGATAGTTGTTGCCTGTGTCATTAACCAGACTTGTTAATTTTTCCATCTGGCAGATGTACCAAATCTTGTTCCAAATTTTGGGGATAGATGAAATCTCATTGCGTTTCCATATTGCTGCGAACTCACACCGCGTTGCCAGGGCAATGTGCCCAACTAATTTATTATTGGCTTTTGGCAACCTCGCCAGTGGTCTATTTAGAAGAAACAGCCACGGGACGAGGGGAATTGGGAGGCCTAAGATCCTCTGAGTCCAATCTCGAATTTCTTCCCACAGTGGGGTGATTCGCGGGCCGGACCACAGCATATGTAAAAGGTCGTCCGACTCTCCGCACTGTTGAGGGCACAGCGGGGAGAGTCCTGGCACATACCTCGATAATTTTAATGGGGTGTGGTACCATCTCATTAGGACCTTATATGCATTCTCCTTTAGTGTGACACATATTGAGCTTTTGGCTTTAGCTAAGTATATATCGTTCCAGTCCTCATCTTCTAGGGATTCACCAAGATCTGATTCCCATTGAGATCTGTATCTCAGGTGTACCTTATCGGGATCTACAGAACCGACCACCTCTCCGTATAACTGCGATGTGAGTACTGATGTGTCTGTATCTGCCAGACAGAGCTTCTCAAAATTAGTTAATGCTGGGTAGGGGGTGAATTTGTTATAGAATGCTCGGATCTAAAGGTATTTAAAGAATTCAGAGTGCGGGATATTTTTTTCGGATATGATATGCTCGAATGTTTTAACCTTGTCCTTGTTGCCCTCCAGATCTTTAAGGCGTGAATAGCCTCTATTACTCCACATAGAGAAACCTCCTTGCAACAGGCCTGGAGCAAAGTCGGGGTTCCCCCAGAGTGGAGACATCAGTGAATTTTTAGTGGTGAGGAGGTGCTTGTGCTTCGATGTGTCCCATATCGCCAATTAGTTGGTCAAAGAGGAAAGCGGCATGGCAGCACCTAATCGTGCCTTCTTGGGGAGCCAGATTAGAGAATTCAGCTCAGTTGGGAAGCAAATCGCCCTCTCCAGTTCCACCTATCTCTTCGATGTAAGGTTGGAATGCCACTGGATAATTTGGCTTAATTGTGCTGCTTTGTAATAGGATAACAGGCAGGGCACCGCCAGGCCTCCTTCGGTAGAAGGTCGCTTCATTATTAATTTATTTACTCTCGGTTTGTTGCCCCCCCAGATGAATTTAGGTATGTCTGACTGAAGCGAGAGTAAATCTTTCAGTCCAAGTGGCACCGGAAGGGTTTGGAATAGGTATAGGTTGTGGGGAAAAAGATTCATGTTTATGCTTTGTATCCTGCCTATCCAAGATATTCTTTGGGATGACCATTTCAGGATGTCAGCTTTGGGAGATCGGATTAAGGGGGGGATAATTTTCCTTATATAGGTCTTTGACATCTCTGATAATGTGGACTCCCAAGTATTTAATCTGGGTTTGTTTCCAGTTAAAATCAAAATTTAGCTTAAGTAATTTCTCCATCGCCTTGGGGAGGCTGATGTTGAGGGCCTCAGACTTTGACTGATTTATTTTAAAACCCGAGATTTTGGAGAATTTCTCTAGCAAGTTGAAGAGATTCGGCAGAGAGGTGAGGGGCTGCGAGAGTAATAATATAATATTGTCTGCGTAAAGAGCTGCTTTGTGGGATTGTGATTTAATGTCTATACCTACTATGTCAGGACAGCTTCGGATCCGTGCTGCTAAGGGTTCGACACAGAGGGCGAACAGGAGAGGGGATAATGGGCACCCCTGTCTTGTGCCACTTTTAATTTGGAATTGGGAAGATGGAAAGCCCTGGTGTAAGACCCTAGCTGTTGGGCCTGAGTAGCGTGCCATGATCGCACCACTCACCCTGTCTCCGAAGCCAAACGCCCCGAGCGTCTCTTTTAAATAAGGCCAGTCGATCCTATCAAATGCTTTTTCTGCATCCAGACAACATCATATTTTGAGATTTTCCTCGGTTAGCCAATTCTATCAGATCAATGATTCATCGGTATTGTCCGCTGCTTGTCTCCCTTTAATAATCCCGACCTGATCTGGATGTATCAGTCTGGGTAGGATCTGACTCAATCTATTGGCCAGTAGCTTGGCGTATAGTTTAATATCTGTGTTAATTAGGGAAATTGGTCTATAACTTTTGCAGTCTAGCGGATCTTTGCCTGATTTGTGAATTAAAGATATAGACGCCCGAAGCATCTCGCCGGGGACAGGGGCTCCTGCTAGAATTGCATTGTACATGCGGAGCATCCTAGGGATCAGTACTTTGCTAAATTTTTTATAATATATCCCAGAGAAACCGTCTGGGCCGGGTGCCTATGACGGCTTTAATTCTTTAATGGCCGAAGCAAGTTCCTCCATAGTAAAGTCTGCGCCCAGCCTCTCTCTGTCCTCCTCGGTAAGTCTTGCTAAATTCGAGCATGTCAGAAAATCGCCTAGTGCTTTACTCACTTTAGATGTGTGTGCCACTTTCTCTCCATTGTATAGAGATTCATAAAATTTACTGAATTCGTCGACTATGATTTTGGGGTTGGCCGATGTGGAGCCTGATTTCAATCTGATTGCCTGGATATTGTAATTGGCCTGTCTATTTCGAAGCAGTCAAGCTAGCATCGTTTAAAGGAGATAGAGAAGTTGCGCCAAAAGAGATATCCTACTGTTCGATATGCGACTGTAGTCCTTCACACAATACAATTCTGCTGCCCGAGTCTCTCAGAGGTGATTCGCCAACCTCTGTATACTTGTATAGAAGGGAAAGGGGAGGGATCCTCAGGCGCATTGTTCTTCTTGTGGCTCCAGGACATATATGAACGTAGAAAATAAAAGAGAGAGGGGGACCACAATGAGGAAAAAAAAATTCAACATACATAGATACCTTGATTTTTCATTTAAGGGAAATAATGAAAATACAGTAAGGGAGGAGACACACTCACATTAGGTGTCTGATCTTGGTCAGATGACTACTCCTCTGGGTGGAGGGTGGGTTGGGGGTGAGGGGAAGCCCCCTGATGACTCCTCAGAGAATAGGGAAAAGGGAAATTAATATAGTGTAATAACGTTTATCATACAAAAAAATAGATTAAAAACTCACAAGCGGCCAAATATTATTGGCATAGGGAGGAGATAGATCCAGACTCCACAGAGCATCCCTTTCAGAGATGGGTTGTCATGTGTAGACTGGTTTCCAGTTGGTAGTGTCTTTCGGATAGTGCGTAGAGTTCAGCAAGCGGCAGGGAAGGTTTCCAAACGCCCGTGCACAAGCTGGGTCCTCCTCCGTCTGCTTTCTTCTCTGCACACACCTTACACAGATTGATGTCTTACAACTCAGTAGTATAAGAGTGACTGTCCCAGTCTTCCGGAATCCGCAGGAGATAAGTAAAGGTCCCAAGGAGGTCCAGACAGGAACAGTATGCGATGAGTACAAGCAGGCACAGGGCAGGCAGCAAAATACTTTTTTTCCCCTTTTCCCTATTCTCTGAGGAGTCATCAGGGGGCTTCCCCTCACCCCCAACCCACCCTCCACCCAGAGTAGTAGTCATCTGACCAAGATCAGACACCTAATGTGAGTGTGTCTCCTCCCTTACTGTATATTCATTATTTCCCCTTAAATGAAAAATCAAGGTATCTATGTATGTTGAATTTTTTTTCCTCATTGTGGTCCCCCTCTCTCTTTTATTTTCTACGTTCATATATGTCCTGGAGCCACAAGCAGAACAACGCGCCTGAGGATCCCTCCCCTTTCCCTTCTATACAAGCAAGCATCGTGTCTGGCCTGTTAGCCTTCTCATAAAATTTCCTCTTAACCAACATAATGAGTTGTCGGCTCTAGAGGTCAGAAGCATGTTTAATTCGATCTTGATGTCTTTCAAGTCTTTTAAGATTTGTGTGTCTGGCTTTTTTTATGGCTCGTGGAGAGGGAGTGTAATTTGGATTGAAGGGTGACAATTTTGGCGTCCCTCTCCTGTTTACGCCTTGCAGCAATGTTAATTAATGTGCCTCGAAGAGTCGCTTTATGAGCCTCCCAGAGAACCAACTGGGATTCCACAGAGCCCGTGTTGATTTCAAAGAATTGATGAATTTCCTGACCTATGTGTTCGCATATTTCTGGTATTTTTAAGAGGGATTCGTTTAGTTTTCAGTTTGCTCCAAGTCTGTCGTGTTTAATTTTGTTACACCTTAGCTCAAAAGGGGCGTGGTCTGACCATGAAATGTCATGGATTTCCGCTCGGGCGACCAACGGGACCAGTCTTGTTTTCTGTTTTCTGAGCTTTTTCGACTAGGAAAGATTTGTTTTGTAGCCCAGCCCCCCAGTAAGTGTGTTTTCTTCTGCATATTATAATTCCTTGTGTATATGTCTGTTTAATGACAGTGTTGATCAAAAGAATGATCAGAAAAGTTTCCCCGTATAGTCAGCACTCAATGTCATAAATATTATCTATCAATGGACACAATAGCCCTGCAGTATATTACTGCTACTCGGGTCAGTGACCAAGAATCACCGGAGAAATCAAAAATAATAAAATTGTATTACTTCTACATAGAAAATTAAAAACACAGATACATTGTTAAAAATCCCCATACTAATGTGGCAAATAGGAGTAAATCGTCAATAAAGTGGGTATGCCTTAATGGCTAATGTCTGCATTTACTCCTATTGTGCATCCAGTATATATCTTAATATACTAACTAGCAACGATTCTTTAAATGTTCTAGTTAATACACCTTTTGGACATATCTCTTAGAAAAAATTAATAATAAAAAATAATAAATAAATAATAATTAATAATAAATAATAGATAATAATTAATAAAATATAATTAGGTGATAAATAATGTGAAAACCTTTACCTATTTGTATACATAATTCAATAATGAGAAGTACTGTGTAGGAGTGTTACTCAAATGTAACGACTTGCCCCTAATGGTCAATGCAGGTCCTATTAAACCAAAACCATATCTGATTTCTCCGGTGATTCTGGGTCACTGACCCGAGTAGCAGTAATATACTGCAGGGCTATTGTGTCCATTGATAGATAATATTTATGACATTGAGTGCTGACTATAGGGGGAAACTTTTCTGATCATTCTTTTGATCAACACTGTCATTATTATATCAAAATCCTCCATAGCACCTGTCATTTATTCATTGTTTAAATATGGTGACTGCGGTTTCATTCACATATTCAGTATATGTCTGTTTGTAAGGAATAAATGCAATTTGTTTTACTCCTTGGTTTTGCTCATTGATATGATTCTGGTATAAAGGTTTAAATTTCCTGGTCTCACGTGACAGTGAGCATGATCCAGGGAGTGCAGCCAGGAAGCCAAAGTGGCTAACAGTCTCCCTGCTACAGGGTTTGTAGTTCCCACCAGATGGGGAGATGGGGTCACTTTCGAGCAAATGCTACAACAGTGTCTCCGGTACCGTGTGCCTGAACGAGACTGGGTCTTGCCGTTGTCGCCGCTATTGTTCCAGGGCTGCTCTGTAAACCCTCCAGACCATCTCTGCAAAGGGGAGCAATGACTAACGGCACGTAAAGGCTTTATTGTTAACACAGTATTTTCCACGCCAGAGGCATACCATGGCATGTTTTGTTCATGTTAGAAGAACCACTGAGAAACCTACATGCGGTTTGCATCCAACATGATTTTACATGGGACTCAGTGGGTGGAGGGATGTGATGCACTAAGTATCAAAATTTGCTGGACTTGATGTTTAAAGAACAATTTTTGCAGCAGTGCCCACCAGATTAGAGAAACTAGGGGCCTCATACAGTGAAGGCCAGAAAAAAAATTGGCAAAGTTTTTAAATCGCCATTTTTGGCAGTGTTGCTATCAAGGTATGCAGAAAGGGCCGAATACCAGTGATAATAACATCTGCAGAAATGGCGAGTAGCCGGCGGGGATAGGATCTGTCCTCAGAAAAGGCCTTACCTTTTTTCATTACAATTTTAATAATAGTGTAGATGAGCAGGGGGTCTTAGGAGCAGAACAACATTGGTTTCAGGTCCGGGTACCCCCTCCTTCCCGAGATACAGGTCTTGTTATGGGGTGCCGGTATCTCCTATTCTTTGGATTCCCATGGTCACCCCATAATGTGGACTTTATCTCCTTAAATCAATGCGGTTCTGCTCCGGAGACCCCCTGCTCATCTACACTAGTATTAAAACACAAATGTAAACAATTAAAAAATTTGTTACAATAGTGGCTATTTTCTATTCTAATGAAGCTGCTTTAATGTAATTTTTATTAATAGTTTGTGGGAGCGGGGGGTTTCCTGAGCTGAACTACTTTGATTTGAAGAGATAAAATCTATGTGGTGCCGGTATCTCCTATGCATTTAAATGTCCCGCGTCACGTGACCATGGGAATCCAAAGCATAGGAGATACCGGCACCCCATAACAAGACCTGTATCTCGGGAAGAAGGGAGTCCCCGGACCTGAAACCAATGTGGTTCTGCTCCTGAGACCCCCTGCTTCCAGAGTTACAGGCCCTGGTATAAATAAGATGGATAAATTGGCAAAAGCGCTTCAATGCCAGGACAATAAGGTATAATGATGCCAAAATCACCTTCCAAAGGTATCCGTAATAACAATATTGATCGTGAGATATATAATAACCAGAATGGGTATTATCCTCCTGAAGACCGGTGGTAGGTAGTACAAGCCCACCTACAATCAGTCTCATTGGCAGGTTCCCCTCAGTAGATGCAAGTACTCACATATCCTTGGTGTGGCTGGCAGGCTGTGCAGCTTCCAGTGATGATTGCAGAAGTAAAAAACAGTGGGAGGAGCGCACAAACCAAATGGAGCAGGAAGGACCCAGAGTACAAAAAATGAATAAAAGGGTACTTTAATGTGTCATGAGACCCATCCAACGCGTTTCGAACGTCACAGCGTTCTTTATCAAGGATACTTATACAGTGTAACACCACCCATTAAATACCCTCTTACCTGCAAGCAAATTGCACCAAAAACGACACCGCAATGACATCATGACGCAATACGCGCCATTGCGCATGCGCAGAGCGACGCAGCGCCATCTAAGGGCGGAAATGTCAATACAAGCAGGAGGAAGCCCAAACAAGAATGGGCAAATGCACACGACGGCTGCAGTGGGACAAAAACCATAACAAATAAAGAAAATGACTAAATATCTTCTATATCCCTAAAACGATAATAATAAAGAAAGGAAAAAAACAAAATAACACTATAAAATGCATATAAAATGCATATAGCCCCAAAAATATTAAAATAATAATGATAAAAACAAAAGAATTAACAATTGAATGAATATTGTGACTCAACACAAGATCACTCACAGAAGGTACATTTGTGGTGCACACCACACTAAGAATTTTTTATTATTTTTATGTGAATATATACAGTGAAACACCTTGGTGAAAAAGTGAAAAAATAATATATAATTAAAACTGACACGTGGTGTAATTGTAACTAATTCCTGCCAAATTGTATATTATGATGGTTATATGACTTCACAATACTCTGGGATATATGATTATCTTAAATCAGAATCTTGCCTCCTGCTCAAATTAATTAATCAAGATTAACACCCACAGTTGATAATTATGAAGTTTCACAATCAAACATATTAACTCATATTAATGCCCCTGCACATAGCAGAATGTATAGTTCATATAGTGAAACAAAATGACACATGAATTGGCATCCATGCAGACTCCAGAGTCATTAGTAAAGAGTCCTATCTCAGAGGTATGGTTTCACAGTAAATGAGGGGATTCCCTGAGCAGCTAAACTACCATATGAAAGCTGTTTGTAATCAAACAGCACAGCTCCAACATCGCTGTCAAATTTTACTCGGGAATCCCTTTAACTAGTGATGAAATCATATAGCTTGCAACAAAACTCTGTGAGTAAATGTAACAATACTTAGCTAATTATAGCCTGAATGCTGCGTCTATCACAGCACACCAAGCACATCCTGCACACATGCAAAAGCACTGGCAGTTCCGGAATCAGCTACACCACGTGATGTGACGTCACCGCATCACTACGCCCTCGCCCTACGCGTTTCTCTCCAGGCGGAGCTTCGTCAGGGGCAGGTCGATGCCGGGATACTAAGTATTGTTACATTTACTCACTGAGTTTTGTTGCAAGCTATATGATTTCATCACTACTGTAGTTACAGGGATTCCCGAGTAATATTTGACAGCGATGTTGGAGCTGTGCTGTTTGATTACAAACAGCTTTCATATGGTAGTTTAGCTGCTCAGGGAACCCCTCATTTACTGTGCAACCATACCTCTGAGATAGGACTCTTTACTAATGACTCTGGAGTCTGCATGGATGCCAATTCATGTGTCATTTTGTTTCACTATATGAACTATACATCCTGCTATGTGCAGGGGCATTGATATGAGTTAATATGTTTGATTGTCAGACTTCATAATTATCAACTGTGTGTGTTACTCTTGATTTATTAATTTGAGCAGAAGGCAAGATTCTGATTTAAGATAATCATATATCCCAGAGTATTGTGAAGTCATATAACCATCATAATATACAATTTGGCAGGAATTAGTTACAATTACACCACATGTCAGTTTTAATTATATTTAATGTTTTCACTTTTTCACCAAGGTGTTTCACTGTATACATTATATTCACATAAAAATAATAAAAAATTCTTAGTATGGTGTGCACCACAAATGTACCTTCTGTGAGTGATCTTGTGTTGAGTCACAATATTCATTCAATATTTAATACTATTGTACATAGGTAGCACCGATTTATGTCATTACTAGACATCAGTAAAATAGCATTATTGTAAAATCATCTATCTAATATCAGTGAGCGGTGTGGAATGTCTCTTGTGTTCTATAAAAACAAAAGAACATGAATAGCTGATAATAAAAACCCATATAAGACTATGCTAATGTTAAGTAAACTGTTAAGTAAACAGTAGAATAACAATTGGAAATGAATGAAATAACTAAAAATAGTACTGTATAATATAATAAACACAAGAAAAATACAAAAAACAAGCAGGAGAAACTACAAGAAAAAAAAAAGGGAGAGGCAACAAGAAAAATATGTTAAAAAGACAAATATGTAACAGGAAAGTAATAAGGAAACCCAAAATAATAAATAAAGATATAAATAACAAAAATCTTAATAATAAAAATATATTGTAGTTCTATGAAAAAAAAATAAAAAAAAAAAAAAATATATATATATATATATATATATATATATATATAGCAAACAAAAGAAAAGATTTGGCGATAACCTAACACTATATAAATGACCTCTATAAAAATATAACCTATACTATGCACAGTGGAATATAAAAAATATAAATAAAAAATATTAAAGACTAATGCAATAAAACAATAAAAGCATACAAAATAAAACAAAAAATAAAATGTCCAGAAAAATGTATATATAAAAGAGTATACAAATCCCAAAATATTCCAATTGCTATCCAAAAGAGTCTCTGCAGCCCGAGTGAAGGGAACACCACTTCCTTGAGGATATCTACAAAAACACAGAAAAACAGGCGCACTCATAGCGTAAAATTGTATGACAATAAGTTTATGGAATGAAGGGTTTAAACGTACACACTCACAAACATAGCTGGATATAAAGCATTTTTGAGTATAACTCAGCCCGTTCAGACGCAGGAACCCAGTGAGAAGGACTTTGATGGAGTGTCTGTGGTATAACCTGCTGCAGTAGCCCCTCTGTGTCCTTGCAGGGACCGAAAACGACGAGGGACGCCGCCTTCTCCTTGCTCCGGCGTTGCACAATGAGTGCACTGACCTAAATCTCGCGTGAGCTCGATGACGTCAGTGAGATGTTAGCCGGAGAAAGTTCACAAAGGAAAGCGGGCTGGGCGGCTGGACGGCTGGTAAAAATGCTAACAGCGCAGCAGAAATAAGCTGTAGCACATGAGTGACAGTATAAAATGTACAAACTGGACAATAAGCTCCACAGCACTCTCTACGCGTTTCATCTCGAACGAGACTTCATCAGGAGTAGGTAGCATAGGTATTGGGCGCAGTAATATAGTACATTAGACCAATCAGAGCATAGAAAACAGAGGATTACTAATAGGATGCATGTGATCAATGTGAGGGTGAGATTAACCCCCATGTATGCCAAAATATACATTGATTAAAGCTAACAGTTGCAATCACAATGACCAGACATTACAATACATGTAGTAACAAGTGCTTTAACAGATAAACAACAAATAAAGGATAATATATTCAGATAATAAAACAGTTTACATGCTTATAAATAAAGCACAAGAATTTGGTAAAATGTCATAGGCAAATAACTTGCATAGTATAGAATAATATATAAAATAGATGCTAATAAAGGGTGACAATACCCTAAGTATAAAGAGATAGCTGGATATCCACTAGATGTATAAGGAGACAAAGTTGATGTTAAAGAGATTCAGAGGGATCAAGGTGCAAAAATGACAATGTGGGGGAGGAGAAATCAGAGGAGAGGAGGGGGAGGGAGGGAGGGGGGGGGAGCAGATAGGGAGGGGAAAAGGAAGGGGAAAGGGAAAGGGGGGATGGGGGGGGAAAGGGGAGGGGGGGATACAGTGAGAATCAAAATGGAAATGTGGAGGGGGGGAAGAGGAAGGGGAAAAAAAAAAAAAACACACCGGGATGATAAATGCATAAGTAGGAACGAGGGGAATGGATACAATAGATAATGATGAATGATGAAGGATACTGGACCAATGGTGGTCGCGCAAGCAAGGTCAATGGTACCAACAAATATAAATAGTCATATTTATGCCAATTTCAAAATAAGAAAATCCAATGTAAATATATATATATATCTCAATAAACTGAATCCCTTGCTGCAGTGGAAGCGCTGTATGCTGGGCGATAACGGGGAAAGACAGGGTTGCAGACCTGTCTAAGACATGCAAATGAGCATACAGTAATATTTATAGTTGCTTTATGCTTTACTGTGGAGGGTTTTTGTCACTTTTTTTATCCACCATAACCTTAATAATTGTGGTGATTACCTAGTCTATAGTCTCAAAACCAGCATAGCCATTACAACCAACCTCACACTGATGATACCCATCAAGGTTGAAACATGTCTGTGAGTGGGTTTAATGGCTATGCATCTCATCCCAGCCTCTGTCTAAAAGCTGTGTTTAAAACAGCATGCATTGGCTTGAGGATTTGCTTGTGTAATACGAGCTTGAGACAAAAGGTGGCACTGAGTGCTCATTTGCATGTCATTTCCCAGAATCCCTTGCTGCAGTGGAAGCGCTGTATGCTGGGTGATAATGGGGAAAGACAGGGTTGCAGACCTGTCTAAGACATGCAAATGAGCATAAAGTAATATTTACAGTTGCTATATATATATATATATATATATATATATATATATATATATATATATATATATATACAGTATTCGACAATCATATACATTTACACGCCCGGGGCATGTAGATTTAACCTCCGGGCGAGTAAATATTGGCCCAAGCAGCACACGACGTGTTTGTTTTTTTACATTTCACTGCTTGCGCTGAAATTTTCCCTGCTCGCGCTGAAAAAACAAAACTCCCCCTACCTGACAGCTGATTGGCGTGCGCTCCCAGGCTTTGTGGGCGCGCAGCCAGGCTCTATATGAGCCCGCCCCTAACGATCAGCCAGGGTAAAAACTCTCCATGCTGCAGCCCCTCTGCTCCTTCCCTGCAAGCAAACCCGTGCGATCCCCCTGGTCCCCACATGGCTCCCTTCTCACCACCACGACCCTCTGCTCATGCCCTCTCCCGCCAGTATGCGCCTTTGCGTTAGCTCTCCCCTCCTCCTGTCTCCCTCCCCTCCTCCTGTCCCCCTCCTCTCCACCTCCCCTCCTCCTGTCCCCTTCCCCTCCTCCTGTCCCTCGATCCACCGATTGCTGCCCGGGACGGGAGGTCCCCACTGCTGCAGCCCGGTTGTCGTAGGGGGGGGGGCACTCTCACCACGTGTCTCCCTCACCATGTGCCTCCCCGCCAGCTAACTTCATGACGGCACAGCCGCCGCATGAGGTGGTGGGGGGGGATACCGGGCTGACTAGCTTAATGGTGCATACCTGTTTGCCTGTGCACTGCGGGACATGCCGACGGGAGGAGCAGGGCAGTGGCGGCCACGGCGAGGCTGACTGTCCCGTTGGGTTCCCGCCACGTGACTCCCACACACCCTGCCACCTCTCCACCTTCTCAGAGCTTCCACTACGCCCGCGTGAGGTATGGGGGGGATGTCGGCCTGCCCCCCCCCCACGAGTGGGAGATGGGCGCGGGTGGGTGGGGGAGGAGCGTGGTGGTGGTGGTCGTGGCCTTTCCTCCCCCGTGTGTGCATATATGGGTGTGTGTGTGTGTGTATATATGTGTGTGTGTGTGTGTGTGTGTGTGTATATGGGGATGTGTGTGTATATATGGGTATGTGTGTGTATATATGGGTGTGTGTGTGTGTGTGTGTGTGTGTGTGTGTGTGTGTGTGTGTGTGTGTGTGTGTGTGTGTGTGTGTGTGTGTGTGTGTGTGTGTGTGTGTGTGTGTGTGTGTATATAGGTGTATGTGTGTGTATATATGGGTGTGTGTGCTTGTGTGTGTGTTTATATATGGGAGTGTGTATGTGTGTATGGGAGTATGTGACACCAGAGGTACCCCCCCAGTCAGTCACCCCCACTAGTCAGTCACCCCCCCTAGTCAGTCACCCCCCCTAGTCAGTCACCCCCCCCCTAGTCAGTCACCCCCCCATGTCAGTCACCCCCCCTAGTCAGTCACCCCCCCTAGTCAGTCACCCCCCCCTAGTCAGTCACCCCCCTAGTCAGTCAGTCACCCCCCCTAGTCAGTCAGTCACACCCCCAATCAGTCAGTCACCCCCCCAGTCAGTCAGTCACCCCCCCAGTCAGTCACCCCCCAGTCAGTCAGTCACCCCCCCAGTCAGTCAGTCACCCCCCCAGTCAGTCAGTCAACCCCCCCAGTCAGTCAGTAACCCCCCCCATTCAGTCAGTCACCCGTCCAGTCAGTCAGTCACCCCCCCCAATCATTCAGTCACCCCCATCAGTCAGTCAGTCACCCACCCAGTCAGTCAGTCACCCCCCAGTCAGTCAGTCACCCTCCCCCCAGTCAGTCAGTCACCCCCCCCCAGTCAGTCACCCCCCAGTCAGTCAGTCACCCCCCCCAGTCAGTCAGTCACCCCCCCAGTCAGTCAGTCACCCCCCCAGTCAGTCAATCACCCCCCCAGTCAGTCAGTCACCCCCCCAGTCAGTCAGTCACCCCCCCAGTCAGTCACTCACATCCCCAGTCAGAACCACCCCCCCCAGTCAGTCACCCCCCCAGTCAGTCACCCCCCAGTCAGTCACCCCCCCAGTCAGTCACCCCCCCCAGTCAGTCACCCCCCAGTCAGTCACCCAGCCAGTCACCCAGCCAGTCAGTCACCCAGCCTGTCAGTCACCCAGCCAGTCAGTCACCCAGCCAGCCAGTCAGTCACCCAGCCAGTCAGTCAGTCACCCAGCCAGTCAGTCAGTCACCCAGCCAGTCAGTCAGTCACCCAGCCAGTCAGTCAGTCACCCAGCCAGTCAGTCATCCAGCCAGTCAGTCAGTCACCCAGCCAGTTAGTCAGTCACCCAGCCAGTCAGTCAGTCAGTCACCCAGCCAGTCAGTCAGTCAGTCACCCAGCCAGTCAGTCAGTCACCCAGACAGTCAGTCACCCAGCCAGCCAGTCACCCAGCCAACCAGTCAGTCACCCAGCCAGCTAGTCAGTCACCCAGCCAGCCGGTCAGTCACCCAGCCAGTCACCCACCCAGCCAGTCACCCACCCAGCCAGTCACCCATCCAGCAGCCACCCACTCAGCCAGTCACCCACACAGCCAGTCACCCACCCAGCCAGTCACCCACCCAGCCAGTCACCCACCCTCTCTCTCTGTGTATCACCCACCCTGTGTGTCACCCACTGTTTCCCCCTCTGTGTGTCACCCCCTCGGTGTCTCCCCCCCCACACTCTCTCTCTCCGCCCCACACTCTGTCTCTCCCCCACACACTCTCTCTCTCTCCCCCCAGACTCTCTCTCTCCCCCCACACGCTCTCATCTCCCCCCCACACTCTCCATCTCTCCCCCCACACACTCTCTCTCCCCATCACACTCTCTCTCTCCCCCCCCACACTCTCTCTCTCTCCCCCCCCAACACTCTCTCTCCCCCCCACACTCTCTCTCTCCCCCCCACACTCTCTCTCTCCCCCCCACACTCTCTCTATCCCCCACCACACTCTCTCTCTCCCCCCACACTCTCTCTCCCCCCCACACTCTCTCTCTCCCCCCACACTCTCTCTCTCACCCCCCACACTATCTCTCTCCCCCACACTCTCTCACCCCCCCACACTCTCTCTCTCTCCCCCCCACACTCTCTCTCTCCCCCCACACACTCTCTCTCTCCCCCCCACACTCTCTCTCTCCCCCCCACACTCTCTCTCTCCCCCCACTCTCTCTCTCCCCCCCACACTCTCTCTATCCCTCCCACACTCTCTCTCCCCCCCCACACTCTATCTCTCTCCCTCCCACACTCTCTCTCTCTCCCCCCACACACTCTTCCCCCCCACACTCTCTCTCTCCCCCCACACTCTCTCTCTCCCCTCCACACTCTCTCTCTCCCCCCACACTCTCTCTCTCTCCCCCCCACACTCTCTCTCTCCCTCCCCACACTCTCTCTCTCCCCCCCCACACACTCTCTCTCTCCCCCCAGACTCTCTCTCTCCCCCCCACATGCTCTCTCTCCCCCCCACACTCTCCATCTCCCCCCCCCACTCTCTCTCTCTCTCTCCCCCCCACACTATCTCTCCCCCCCCACACTCTCTCTCTCCCCCCCACACTCTCTCTCTCCCCCCCACACTCTCTCTCTCCCCCCCACACTCTCTCTCTCCCCCCACACTCTCTCTCTCCCCCCCCACATTATCTCTCTCCCCCACACTCTCTCACCCCCCACACTCTCTTTCTCTCCCCCCCACACTCTCTCTCTCCCCCCCACACTCTCTCTCTCCCCCACACTCTCCCTCTTTCTCTCACATGCTCCCTCTCCCCCCCACACTCTCCCTCTCTCTCTCCCCCCCACACTCTCCCTCTCTCTCCCCCCCACACTCTCCCTCTCTCTCCCCCCAACACTCTCTCTCTCTCTTCCACACACTCTCTCTCTCTCTCTCTTCCCCACACACTATCTCTCTCTCTCTCCCCCACACTCTCTCTCTCTCTCTCTCTCTCTCTCTCTCTCTCTCTCTCTCTCTCTCTCTCTCTCTCTCCCCCCCCACACTCTCCCTCTCTCCCCCCACACTCTCCCTCTATCCCCACCACACTCTCCCTCTCTCCCCCCCCCCAACACTCTCCCTCTCTCTCTCATACTCTCCCTCTCTTTCTCACATGCTCCCTCTCCCCCCCACACTCTCTCTCTCTCTCTCCCCCACACTCTTTCTCTCTCTCTCCCCCACACACTCTCTCTCTCTCCCCACATTCTCTTTCTCTCTCTCTCTCTCTCTCTCTCTCTCTCTCTCTCTCTCTCTCTCTCTCCCCCCCCCCCCACACTCTCACACTCTCACACTCTGGATCTCTTATCTACCCTATATATCTTAACTGCCCTATACTACACCGAAATACCATATACTGCTTTCTTCCAGATCTGACTCAAGCTTCACACGAAAGACATCGGAACCCCCCCTAACACAGAAGAAAAGTAAGGAACACCTCCCCTCCAATATATAACATTGGGTGAATGAGGGTACTTGGACATTGAGGGACTGCGGATAAGGTAAGATCCCAGGCGGGATTGCTGCTTTAGATATTGTGAAGCGGGGATGTCCAGACACTGGTTAAGGGGTTCAGGAAACTAGTCTAGATCCGACATTTACACACACACACACACACGTAACCAGGACGAATTGTAGTATAATGTAATACAATAAATACATTTATGTCAAAAACGAATGTTGTTCTGACTAGGAATTTATTAAATGTATTTTATTTATATATTTTATTTTAAAGCGAGGTTGGGGGCGGGACTAGGGTTGGGGCGGTACTAGGGGTGGGGTTGGGGGCGGGACTAGGTGGCGAGTAGATTTTTTGGTTGGGCGAGTAGATTTTTGGGTGATTTGTCGAACACGTCAGGGAACGTCATCGCGTCACTGCGTCACTACGACTTCACGCATGCGCACGTGGAGGCCGCTTTGAGTCAATATTGCGGCCATTGAAGTGTTGGAGGCAATCTCTGGGACTTATACAGATTAATTTTTCCAGTGATGACATCT
Organism: Ascaphus truei; assembly: GCF_040206685.1. Taxonomy (NCBI): domain Eukaryota; kingdom Metazoa; phylum Chordata; class Amphibia; order Anura; family Ascaphidae; genus Ascaphus; species Ascaphus truei. The sequence goes on from NC_134485.1 coordinate 280,763,875, forward strand.
ATATATATATTGTAAACCGACATAATGAAAGATTAGATCATATATAACCAAGGAGTGCTGTATAATCGGTGTAATCAACAAATAGATCATAAACAATATAAATATATTATCATATACATTAAATGAATGGCTATTAGAGCATAACTCTATCTAAGATTGTATATCGGATAGAGAGACTATCGACTATATAAGGAAGTATAGTGTATAGTATATATTTTATATTTTAGGAGGAGAGAAACCTCCAGTAAAAATATAGGAGAGGAATGAAAAACAAACTCATATCTATACAGGGGTCTTAATATTATCTTATCAGGATGGTAGACTAGATATGACAGCCAAGCTGATATAAAGAGCAAGGGTAGCGATAGTGTAACATATTCTTAATAAAATTATACAAAGAGATATTAGGTGATTAATATGACTGGGAGCTACATCAATAAGTGTTTCAGCTCTCATCTGTATTAATCCCTGTCACGGGAGACCAAGATATATATATATAAATTAATACCGGGATTCTGGACTGAGCAGAACATGGCGGGCAAAAAAAATTGTAATTTATTTCTTTTCAGACAAACACACAAATCTTGCACAATTACACTTAATAAAAAACTTACTGGGTACAGGGAACTAAATCAAATGTCCGTGGAATGAAACAAAATCCGTGTAACAGATCCTGGCTAGGGGCACAAGTTGCCACCCCTATATCTCGCCAAAAGGAAAATGTTTGTTCAGTCCTTACAGAGTTCACTCGGGAACCCTTAGCTCTAACGAATTCCAGAAGAGGGGCATGATCCTTGGTTACGATATAATTAACCCCTCACACTCCAGAACCGCTGACGCTGGAACTTGGTGAATCCAATGAAATCTTCAGATGGAACTCCTAGGGACTGGGCAGCAGGCATGTTTATAGGGTTAAGGGTCCAATACCTAACATGCACAACCAATCCCTCCTGTGTGAACAGTTCTCCCACCTATCCCAGACTTACCAGTACCTTGTAAAGGGGGCAGAAGTTGCTTCCCGGTTTGCTCTGAGCATGTGCCAACGTGACACCTGATCTACTTAGCATACCGGGCCAACCTTCTGCCTGGCGACAGCAAGTCTGGGATCTGGCCACAAGGTGTGAACAGCCCATATGTTGGACCAGTTCCTGGTACGTAACAATTTCCTGGTCGTCTTAACACCTAGGGTCACTGAGGCTTTTCAACTCCGGACTTCTCTAGACACTGAGGCACTGACTGCCCAGAGTGACATTGAAGTACGGATATGAGAAATCCCTCAGCTCATCCATCCTTAACATATTTACATGTTAAAGGATTTATTACCAGACTGACAGGAAAAGTATCCTGTCTTTAAAATTAAAACCTGCACTGAAACACACTTTATTTTTATATGTGGTTTCTACTTGTATAAACAATATAAAACAAATATGTATGTGTGTCGGATTTCTTCAGCTACCTGGGATCCAAAAATTAGATTGCTAGCTCACTCCTAGTGCCGCAAATACAATCAGCACATTTCACATACATTTCTATCACTGCAACTATGGACTGAGCTGCAAAATGGGGACAATAAAGATGGTGTAGGGGAAAACATGTCAGTGTAGTGAACATACATGTACACTATACAACATGTAGTGAACCCCTTTCATCTCAACATGATTTAGGGTTAACCAGCCGGGTTTAATGCCTTTATTAGTGGCCTGGTTAACCCCCTATCGCCACAATCCCCAGGGGGACAGTGAACCCAGTATATATATCCAGAACATTTCTCTGCGGTTGAGGATCGTTTCTCTATTTCCTCCTGTGACAGGTGGATAAATCTGCTCAAGAGCACTGAATGTAAAAGTAATCTTATATTTCTCCTTGGTATAAAAACTAGTCACTGTTTTTAAAGGTGTTGCATAACGGCATACATTACAGTTGCTGCAGGATTTAAAACCTCTTAGTTTTGAATGATAATTAAACTTTTTGTCAGAGTGTAATACGCTTGGTGATAAATAATGCTCAAATGTTTTTGCCCTACGAAATACAAATTTTGGTGACTTCTTGATGTAGGCCCTTAGATCATTATCAAGACCCAGCAAATTCCAATGTTTTTGGATAATGTCACAAATTTGCTTAGACTGTCTACTAAAAGTAGATATAAACAGAGGGGCTGAATCTCCAGAGAACCCATCTCTGTTTCTCCTGGCCTTTTTCAGAAGATCCTTGCGATTCGCACAGAGAGCTTCCTCATAAGCCCCAACAACATTGTCATTATCATATCCTCTTAATAAAAATCTTTTTCTTAGATCATCTGATTTTTCATGAAAAGATTCCTCGGTAGAACAAATCAGATGTAGTCTCAAGAATTGTGCTTTTGGAATTCCTTTAACAAGGGATCTCGGATGAGTGCTGTTGGCCTTGAGGAAAGAGTTACGGAAGTTAGTTTTACGGTAAAGATCCATTTGAATTTTACAATCCATATCGATATAGAGACAGATATCAAAATCATTGATGTGATGTCTGTCAGATTGGTATGTAAATTTGAGATTATAAATAGTGTTATTCAGGTAGTCAATAAACGCAACCAATTCTATATTGCTACCTTGCCAAACCAAGATCAAATCGTCGATATAGCGACGGTAGAATATGATGTTTGATCGATTTGGATTGTGGTCCCCAAAAATAAAGCTAGCTTCCCAAAAACCCATAAATAAATTAGGATAAGAAGGTGCAAATGAAGTGCCCATAGCAGTACCCCATGTTTGAAGATAGTAAGTGGTGTCAAAAAGAAAATAATTGTGATGTAATAAAAAAAGAAATAGCATCAGTGATAAAAGTGATCTGTGCTTGTTAAAGATGTGACTTATTAAAAATGTGCTGTGTGGCCTGTATACCTTGAGTATGACTAATGATGGTGTACAGTGACATAACGTCAAGAGTGACCCAAGTGTAATGAGCGCACCAGGTTAATGTTTGAGTGATATTAAGTAAATCAGACGAATCTCTAAAATACGATGGAAGGTGTGAACAAGTGGTTGAAGATATGAATCCACGTACCTATATAGACCATCTATCAAAGATTCAATGCTCGATATTATAGTTCTGCCAAGGGGGCAGATCAGAGACTTATGGATCGTTGGGAGATGGTGAAATATAGGCACGATGGGTTGAGTGATGGTGAGAAATGAGGACTCATGTTCATGTAAGACCCGTAACTCTTTCCCCAAATCTAAAACGGCTAGATATTCCGTGAGAAACCACTTGGTAGGGTTAGATTTAAGCCTCTGATAGGAAATTGTGTCTCCTAACTGTCGCAAAGCTTCAGCGATATAGTCATTAACATGCTGTACGACAATGGCGCCGCCCTTATCAGCTTTTTTTATAATTATCTTTTTGTTTTTTTTCAATTTATTAAATTCCACCTGTTCCTCTCTAGATATATTATTATGACTGATTGGTGAACAGAGCAAAAGCCCCTAGCCAATAGTTGTAGGTCTCTCTCAACTAGCCTCTCAAAAGTTTGGAGGTGTGGACCCTTGATGTGGGTAGGGTAGAAAGTAGACCTACTCCTAAATGTAGAGTGCTGTGAACCGACCAGGAACAATGGGTGATCAGTGCTGTCAGTATAATCTAAATCCTGCACATCTTGTTCATTTAATAGATCATTAAGATCTTGTAACACTATTTGATCTGCAAAAGAAAAATCTCAATCAGTTTGACCACCATGAATCACTGACACATCTGGTGTGAACTCACCAGGTATATAAAAATTCACAGATAGTTCTGGACTAGTAGTTTTTTAACAAAATAATTTTTGTAGTGATGACTTCCTAACAAACCGCTGTACATCAATCACAGTACCAAAGAGTTCGAAATTATCACTAGGTGCGAAGTTCAGCCCTTTATTCAAAAGTGCTGTTTCTCTTTTTGGTAAGGAAATTCCTGAGATGTTAATCACGTTATCATTATCAGCATTCAGAAATGTTTCTTCCTTTTGGATGGTGTTCCGTTTCTTCTTAGATCGTCTAGTCCTCTCCCCCTGTTTTTTGGCTCATAGTCGTCATCATTTATAGAAGAGTGGGCATAAGATTTTTTAGAGTATCGTGAGACTTCAAATCTACTTGGTTCTTCTCTAAACAATTCTTCTCTACTAATCTCCTCATTCCTTGAAAAAAAAAACAGTCTGGTGCTTGTTGTCACTATCAGATGTGTCTGAAATGCTTGAAACCTCTGAGTGTCTGTTTTTTAGGATGGATTTATGTGGAACCTGTTTTCTATGTTGCCCTCCTCCTTTGATGGAACCTTTTTTAGGTGTACTATTATAGCGATTAGGACCTCTCGAGATAACTGGTTTCTGCCAAATGTAAATTAGATTTTTTTCGAAATCACCACGGTCTCTTACGAATTGACTTTGTTTTTTAAGCATCAATTATTTTTCCATATAATTTATATTCTTGGTCATTTTCTTATCAAGACTTGTAAATTCTTCAGCCTCTTGGAATTTATTAAGATTGGATTACAGATTTTTAATTGTTTTTTGCAAGGAGTCTTTTTCTGGGTCTTTAACTGAATGATCAGCTCCATCAATTTGGTGGAGCAGTCATCCAGTATTTTCGGCCAATTATCTTTAAATTCCTTTGATGTGAAACCAAATGAGGGCATTTTTGTAATCCTCAAACCACGAGGTATCTATTTAGCTAAGATGTAATTTTCTAAGGAAATAATGTCCCAACATAACCTTATGTTTAAAGACAGTGAATTCTCTAAACGAGCATAAAAGATAGGTAAATCTGCATTATCCTCAGTAGGTAGATATTCAGCTCCTTCAAAAACGTGTGCAGCTTTTTTTTCGGCATGATTCATTATCTGCACAATTATATGTATATCACCATTGTTTTGGTTGAATTTTATCTGGAACTTCAAAGTCGGATTCCATATTGAAAGTCTCCAAAAAATTGTCACCCAATAAATTTTCAAATGCTTAAAAAGTATATGTATTTTTGGTGTGCCGTAGTCTCCCCAACAAAAGGAAGTATGTAGTCTTGTATACCAGTCCTTTAGATTGACTTAATTATTTTCATCTGTACAAAAACGTGCTACTGATGTAGTAAATTCAAGAGGGAAGTACGAACAATAAAGTCCCAATATCAGTGCAACAGAACATTGAACGTGTAGTCATGAACCATTTCTTGATGACCCTTAATGTGAGTCACTTGGTACAATAAATGGAGTGACAATTCAAATCCTTTTACAAACTTATTTAACACCAATTGCCAAAGAATAACTCATATTGTAGCCATACAGCAAGGCATAAATCTGCAAGTGGGATTTATGGTGTAATAAGGAAAGATACAGTCTGTAAAGCGACTCTATCCTGTTGACCACCACACTTACTGAATGGGAGAAACTACTTAGAGTTTAATGGCAGAGGTTGTATATGTAGCACAGGAACAAGCATCCATGAGGTAAGGTTACTCACAGATTGACAAAATAATGGCTCCAAATGCACGCAACCAGCAGAGAGATTATGTCAGTAGTAGAATCCTCAATGGAGGGATGTGGAGCACAGCGTGCAGGGAAAAAATAGGGGTATGGCCCACCCGTATAATACAAAACAATTTATTTAGGGGTAGACAAAGGAGACATCCAAAAACATGGTAGGGTAAACAAAGAAAGTCTGACGCGTTTCGGGCGTAAATTCCCTTTGTCAAAGAGTATATCCATCCACTAGTGATTCCGTCTGCTTTGTACAAACGTAGAGCGGATAATTAACGGAACCGGAAGTGACATCATAAACCTTCTGTGTGCGTCTCGCGAGACAGGGACAACCAAAGCTGTAGTGCTGGCGAGACGCTCAGAGCGAATGTGCGAGCGCCACCTATGTAGTGAATTAAAAGCAGCAAATCTTCGATATTAACCTCTTCGCCGCCATGCTGTAAGGCAAGATGAATAAGCCCCAATGGTGCCCAATACAGGTCCTGTCACCTGTATTGGAGGGGCGATGGGTCTGCATGGGCCACACAAAGACCAATATATCAACACCACTGCATAAAGCAGCTAAATTATAAAAACATTTATTCAGAAATAGACATCTTACTATTCTAATCCATTAAAAAATATTGCTGCAACTCATATATAAGTAATAATTTAAACAGAGTATGAAAAAGGATAAAAACAAATACCCAAAGAAAATATATATATAATCAATAAAACAATATAAATGAAAATAATGATTAAAAAATATATATAATCGAAAGAATATATATATATATATATATATATATATATATATATATATATATATATATTTATATCATTTATATATATATATATAAATATATATATATATATATATATTTATTTATATCAAGCAGGCAACTAACATGCACAGGATAAGATAAAGGGGGACACAGATGCTGATAAACTTATACAGCCCCTGTGTGAACCAATATGCAGAGTGTCTTAAAAAGTGTCTTAAAAAACACTGTGGAGTGTGGAATAATTATAATATCTGACTCACACGGCCATGTGTGAGTCACTGCATGTATAGGTATCTTTATATCCTCTCCATGAGCCATATGCAGTTCCCCAGTGATCATGCAGGCAAAGTGACGGTGGTGAATGAAAGTTTAATAAATCTTTTTTGACTCACACGGCCATGTGATCTTATGCATTTAATCATAGGACATCATACCCTGACACTGATAAGTATAGACATAGAGGTCAATGTAATTAAAGAAAAATTAGAAACATTCGTGGAACATCCTACTTTTACCTCACGTGATGCGACATTGACAGAAGAACTGGATATATTGGAAAAACAAATTAAAGAGATAAAAAATTCCTCAGAGACAAACAAGATAACAGGGAAATGGCTCAAAACTCCAAATGAGAATAGATTCACGCACCCTAAGGAAAATAAATACTCTAATTATAACACCAAGTTCTTTAACAGTTCTAGGAAGGCATCCACTTCCAGCATTGTTAATGATATTGACCCCAACTCCAGGATAGATACACCACATGAGAATAGGAACAACACATGTCATTCTGCACCAGAAAGTAAAAATTCGCCCGAATAGTTTCACAAGATACTAAACATAAACACCAGACACGACCTAGAGGTGCTTATGACACACAAAGAGGAGAGAGGAGGCAGTACAGTGATAGCATGGGCAGTTTCCAGCACACACAACATAGAGAAGATTGGAGAGACAGACATCCACCTACGCCATAAGACAGACTGCAGAGAAGCCCTAGGAGAAGAGATAGGAGTCCAGCAGACAGATATCACACTAGGAGGTACAACAGCCCACCCAGAAGGAGGAGCCCATGCAGAGATAGTCCTGGTAGGACCAGACACGGTCGTGATTCCAACACAGTGTCTTTTTTAGATCTGGGCCAAGTACCAACACATACACATCACAAGGTCACGGCCTTCAGAGATAGAGCCAATCAGGAGAGGACATCGCCAGCAGGCAACAAAAAAAGACTAAGAGAGGAAAAAGAGGAGGTAGACGACAGAAGGACAAAAAGACACATGTAAACACTATCTTTAATCTGAGTAAAAGAACACTAACACCATCAGAAAACTCTCTTATTTCCAAGGGTCTAAGTTTTGCCATAATGGTAGGAGCGAATGGCTTCAATCTATTTGTAGACGCAAGTAAATTTATACGCCAATTAACAATCAAAAGATTTTTCATAAATAAAGACGCCATGACCAGAGAAAGTAATCTCCTATAGGGTACCATGGGTACTAATCAGGGGACACAGAGTACTGTCACACCAGATAGTAGCTTCAGACATTCCAACCTTAAGAACAAATCCACGTTCTATCCGAGTGGAGCGAAGGGACACTTCATAGAGGTTTATCAGAAGGCTATCATGAAGGACCTAGAGTTTATGAGCAACAATAATAAAAAGTATGAAAATAATTTAAGTATTAAAGAGATAGAAGCTCTGAAAATATTAATGGATGAATCCATGATAACTATTAAGCAACCCGACAAAAAAAGGGGGGTTGTCATCTTGGATACTACAGCATATCTAGAAGAAGCTAGTAAGATTCTTTCAGATGTTAAGACTTATGAAAGTCTTAAGAGTAATAATGCTGCCAAATTTAAAGAAGAACTGATTACCCTACTCCAGAGATGGAACAATTTGGGGATTCTAAACAGTAATGATTTGGATTATGTTAATGTCGCACATCCAGTCACAGCAGTCTTTTATTACCTGCCGAAAATTCATAAAGATCCCGTCAATCCTCCTGGGCGGCCCATTATCTCTGGGATAGGGTCTCTGACGTCCAATCTCTCAGAGTACATCGATGGGTTCCTCCAGAGATATGTGACTGTTATGAGATCCTATCTCAGAGATAAAACCCAGATCCTAAGCATTTTAGAGGAAATCGAATGGAAAAAAGGCTATATACTAGTTACCTGTGATGTAACTAGCCTTTACACTGTGATTGACCACAAAGATGGTCTCGATGCTATCAATAAAGCAGTGGGAAAGGATCCTGAACTACAAAATGAACAGATTAAATTCATATTGGGCAGTATTGAATTTATCCTCACTCACAACACATTCTGGGTTAAGGGGTCGCATTATTTACAAAAATGCGGCACCACCATGGGGCCCAGGTTTGCACCTAGTTACGCAAATCTATTCATGGATATGTGGAGACCAATTCCATCTGGTCTGACCACCCGTATGGCGCAAACCTTGTCCTCTGGCGGAGATACATAGATGACGTGATATTAATTTGAGAAGGAGATGTAAACAGTCTACATGCCTTTCTTCAGTACATCAATACTAACAATCTGAATCTCAAATTCACCTCAGAATATAGCTATGAATCCATTAATTTCCTAGACCTCACTATATACTGTACATCGAGGATGAAACAATTAAAACTAAAACCTACTTCAAACCTGTAGACTGCAACAACTATCTTTTGAGATCAAGCTGCCACCATCCTAGATGGATGACAAATATTCCAGCAGGGCAGTTCAGGCGCTTAAGAAGGAACTGCACAGACACCAAAATCTTTTTGGAACAAACATCAGTCTTAAAAGAAAGTTTCAGAGACAGAGAGTATGATAACAAACATTTAGAATCTGATATCAGAAAGCTACTGCATTAAATAGACGCGAACTGCTAGTCACCAAGCCAAAGACAATAACATCAGGATTTGGTGTCTCCTTTATAACACAGTTTAATAAAGATTCAGAAAAAAGTCAAAAAGATAGTCAACAAGCATTTGCACTTATTACAAGACAATCCCATTTTAAAAGGCCATCTACCTGAACGTCCGAGGATTATTTTTAAAAAGGCAGCAAATATTAAAACCAAATTAGCACCAAGTGTTTTTAAATCTACAGCCGTACAGAAACCAGACAACTTGCTCTCCCAAGCAATGAGGTTTTACAAATGTCCAACATGCAAAGCATGTAAATTGGGCTCTTCTGAGAAAATTTCTTTTAAATCAAACGTAACGGGGAAATGTTTTAAAATGAAGGATTTTATTAATGGTTGAACTAATCATGTTGTATACCTTCTGGAGTGCCCATGTGGTCTTCAGTATGTGGGGTGCACCACAAGACCATTGCGTACCCACATACTGGAGCACATGGGCAGCATCAGATGTCATGTTTTAACCCACAGCGTCTCAAAACACTTCACCATGCACCACGAATCTGTACCACAAAATTGGAGATTCTTTTAACTGTCATTAACTATTAAATTGTAATTTAGATTTTTTTAACAGTCATTTTAAAATAAACCTTTTATATAGGCTATATATTTTTTATATATGTTTCTATTTTTCCAGATACTCCAAGCCCCAATGAGACCTGTAGGGCTCCTATTTTGTTTTGTTTAATATAATGTTTTTATAATGTCATTTTTATAATGTTGTTACTGTCTGATATTTCTATAATGTTGTTGCTGTCTGATATGAATTTTGTTAATATCAATTACAGCCTTCTGCCACCAGATAGCACTCTTGAGTCAACATAGAGGTTGTATACCTACTGCTTGCTGCTAGTATCCCTTTCCAAGGTGTTTATGGTATGCTGCATTAGAGTTTACTCTATATAACTTATATAGCTATGCACTCTCTCTGTCCTTCTAATTCTTTATGTTCCTGGTATCACAGGAACTGTGTAAATATACTCTCAACGAATGGTTCACAGCTATAGCATATATTTATACATGGCACTAGGTTTCAGTGGAATGGTAGTGGATACTATTTCAGCCAGTATGCACAAACGGAGAATAAGAATCACTACACCCCCTCCCTTAGTCTGCATGACGTCATGAGTCTTAAAAACAGACACTATTATGAAGACTGAATAAACAATGTGGGATCGGACTATTTCCAGCAGTCTCAATTATCCAATCAGCAGTTTTCAAGGACTATATGTACACCCCTCCCCCCGTCCCCACCCCTCCACGTTCATGGCGTGACGAAGCACTTACCTTGTGCGAAACGCGTAGCCTGCTGAACGTGGAGCATTTTGGACCCAGAAGGACTCCGTATTCCCAGGCACACTGCAGTTTTCTCTCTGTTCTGGATGCGGCAATCAGTGATACTGTCAGGAGCAACGAGGAGCAGAGAACCCACTATGTGAGTGGCTTTACAGTTTTTATGTTATATGTTAATAAATTGTGATTTTATCTAATTCATACTCTCCTGGATGTCTGTGTGGGACTGCACCTGCGATGAGTGCTAAGACGCCTTGCGGAGAGACACACACAGCAGACGCAGGAGTGAAAGAAACCTCTTTAAGGCAGTCACTCACACATGGCCGTGTGAGTCAAAAAATATTTATTCTACTTTCATTCACCACCGTCACTTTGCCTGCACGATCACTGGGGAACTGCATTCGGCTCATGGAGAGGAAATAAAGATACCTTTACATGCAGTGCTGGCGCCGTAATAGTCCAAAATGTGAAGCAAAGTCCAATGATGACAATGTCTCTTTAACTTCTATCTGCAGAAGTACTGGGATGCTCCAAATTTCTTAAAGATGTTACTTCATATGTATATCAGGGAGAAAAACAAAGAAAACACATCATAGTGCAACACAGCTGATACTATCAGTTAGAGTATACCAACAGGACATACAAACAAGACAAACACTACATATAACAAGTAAGGCTGACTGAAATAAAAAGAGAATTTATTAACACATAAATAAATGAGGCAGATGCGGGATCCGGTGTGTAAAAACCAGAATCCTACTTACTGCTGCGACACACATTATTCGAGCAAATACCCAGTATGTACCTGGCAGATACCTGGAATGCGCCGCTCCTCACCTCAGACAAGCCCCGTTGCATTTGCCTTCCCAGCCATGGTTCATGCCTGGCTGACGGGTGGCTGATCTGTTAAATGATAATGATTAGGATTTAATAGGCTGCAATGCTTCGCGTGTCTACCAGATGGCATAAATTCATGAATTGTAATGCAGTATATATATATATATATATATACTGTGCAGTATTGCAGCCAGCGGGAATAAAATGCTTCAATCCCTGCCTGGAAAATAACGCAATGCACTCGGGCAGAAAACAGTCACAAACCTCAATACACCCGAGTATACCCGAATTCGTGGGACTAGCCGAGCTCGAATAAAGTGTGTCGCCAGTGTACAGGAATGCCACAGATCATACGCAGAGGTAAAGGGTGTATCTTGTCTTGCTTCTGCTCCGTCGGAACACGTGACCTCCCAGGGGTTCCTTCCTTTGGCGACCGGAACTGCGTCACTCTCCGCGATGCCGGGACTTCCGGGGGCTCGAGCCCTCTCTTTCTCGGCAATCACCTCCAAATTCGCCTCTCTGGGGGCGTCTAACGAGCACCAAAAGCTTCCTCTGTATGTGGAATCTGTGTCCTACGTCCTGCCAAGTCTCTGCCACACTGCACAATAAAATCTACCAAACGGCCCAACTCGTTTCGTCACTAGGGGCTTGATAACCTTATATACCGACGGAATAAAGACTATTGGATATAATAAACTCACATCAGCCTATACAATTAATCTATCAATCAAGCCTAATGAACAAACAGCCTTACTAACACAACACTAGACATACAAATACACTTAAACTGATTACATAATGACAATGTTATATACAAAAAACTAAAATGTTAAATGCTCTATCAATAATTCTTTAACATCAAACTCATATTCATAAGATATGGCAATATCTGATCCTCACTCAAATGCATACTAATAAAGTGACCAAGTGCTGACATAAAATATTTGGTTAATTATGGATGTGAGTTTATTATATCCAATAGTCTTTATTCCGTCGGTATATAAGGTTATCAAGCCCCTAGTGACGTACCCCTGAAGAAGTGCGCATGCGCACGAAGTGCGTTGGGCCGTTTGGTAGATTTTATTGTGCAGTGTGGCAGAGACTTGGCAGGACGTAGGATACAGATTCCACATACAGAGGAAGCTTTTGGTGCTCGTTAGACGCCCCTAGAGAGGCGAGTTTGGAGGTGATTGCCGAGAAAGAGAGGGCTCGAGCCCCCGGAAGTCCCGGCGTCGCGGAGAGTGACGCAGTTCTGGTCACCAAAGGAAGGAACCCCTGGGAGGTCACGTGTTCCGACGGAGCAGAAGCAAGACTAGATACACCCTTTACCTCTGCGTATGATCTGTGGCAGTCCTGTAAGTAGGATTCTGGTTTTTACACACCGGATCCCGCATCTGCCTCATTTATTTATGTGTTAATAAATTCTCTTTTTATTTCAGTCAGCCTTACTTGTTATATGTAGTGTTTGTCTTGTTTGTATGTCCTGTTGGTATACTCTAACTGATAGTATCAGCTGTGTTGCACTATGATGTGTTTTCTTTGTTTTTCTCCCTGATATACATGTGGAGTAACATCTTTAAGAAATTTGGAGCATCCCAGTACTTCTGCAGATAGAAGTTAAAGAGACATTGTCATCATTGGACTTTGCTTCACATTTTGGACTATTACGGCGCCGGTCTGTATTGTATATGTTTTTTTTTTTTTACTAACTGTTTCTTGGGGTTAGTGTCACATGGCAGCCTATGTTATATGTATTTGGTAGTGTAGTATCACAGTTATCATTTATTTACACACAATTTTTAGCGCTATATACACCAATATATTTTTTTCTGTTTTTTTTCTTTACATACAGTGACTCACACATGGCCGTGTGAGTCAGATATTATAATTATTCCACACTCCACAGTGTTTTTTAAGACACTTTTTAAGACACTGCATATTGGTTCACACAGAGGCTGTATAAGTTTATATCAGCATCTGTGTCCCCTTTATCTTATCCTGTGCATGTTACAGTAGTTGCATGCTTGATATTTATTTTTCTATACAGTGATTTTACTGACAATTGTTCTGTATATTTCTCGTTTTATGGTTTGCGCTCCCCACATCTGCTTTACCACTTACCTCAAGGATCCAGGGAGATTCTCTACCGGATAGAGCTGCAGCAAATTATTCCGGGCCAGTATTAAATATTTATTTTTATTCTATCTACTCTACGGCATGTTTGCATTGTATTACTGTTTATTACTGCTTGATTTGGGAAACGCCCCAGTTTTTGTCCCATATATATAAAGTATATAAAACATATTTACCATTCCAAAGTCCAGCAAAAGGAGACTGTGTGGTGTAATCCAAATGTCTTGTATTAGAACAAAAATTACACCGCAGCCAATGTTTCGGTTCCACAGAGAGACCTCCCTCATGTCCGTGCAACAGTCAAATGACAGTAAGCATCCATACAGTAGCGACATCTTTTATTGAACTAAATGCCGGCGGCATGCCGGGATCTACCCCAGCTGCCGCCAGTAATAAACGTTCGCCGCCGCGTTTCCCCCACGCACCCCCCCTCCTCTTCGCGCGCAATTTACCCCCCCTTCCGGACCCCGAACCCGGCTTCTGCTCTGCCCCTCTGCTTCCCCGCACCCCCGCTTACCTTAATTTGATCTCCAGGGGTGTCGGGGAAGCCTGGGGAAGCCGGGGAAGACAGGGAAGCCGGGCGCGCATGTGACTGTGACGTCACAGTGCGCCGCCACGCGCCGCGGCTACCCGCTTCCCAGACGCATGCAGCCGGCGGCTTTTACTCGAATAAAAGCTGCCGCTGCTGTATATACCCCAACCCACAGTGCACTGTTAGTTTTCTAAAGATGTATTTGAGTATTTAGTACCTCTAACATTATTCCTTGTCATTTTAGAGCGTAACCTATGATAAGGGAAGCCAACACAATTAAAATAGTGGACCAGGCACGGGCATGGATCGAAAGTGGCGAGACTTTCCAGGATGTCATCTTTACTGACGAGACAACTGTAGCGCTTGAGAGATTTGCCCATTTTGCATTCTACAAAAAAGGACGCCTATCTCTGAAGCAACGTCCCAAGCACCCAGTGAAGATGCATGTGTGGGGTGCCATCTCTAGACAAGGACCAGGATGGCTCATCATCTTTGAGGGTTAAATAATGCACACATACACATGCTGTGGCTTTATTCACTGTACAGCTGTACTGTACAGTATTTTGTACCCTAATGTTACATTTTTCTTTTCTTGTTTCCAGTAATCATGAATAAAGCGTTCTTCAAAGATCACATAATTACACATGTTGTTAAATACATTAGGAATGATTTCCCATCTGGTCACAGGTTCTTCCAGGACAATGATCCGAAACACAACGTGTCAACAGCTCACATTCTTGCCAGCGGTATCAACTGGGTTAAGACGCCAGCGGAGTAAGTTGGGTAACCATTTCTCATTGTTTTACACAGTTTATATCTCCTTAAGTAATTCACCTTTTTTCTCCCCTCCTACTGTATTCCAGATCAAAAAAATGTAATCCCATCGAAATGGAATGGCATGAGTTGAAGGATTATATATATATCTGTCAAAAAATGATGAAATAGAAAAGGGGATACTGAATTTCTGGAGCAACATACTCAGCGCAGACAGATGTAATAAATATATTGATCATATTGCGACTGTGTTGCCTATTGTTTTACAACGTAATGGCCAGGCCTCGGGAAAGTAATAAGGCACAGGTAAGTATGATACAGGTAAGTATGACAGTAAAAATAACCATGTCTGCACTAATTGTTTCTTTTAATTTTCAGAGCTGTAAGATTATAGTACTGTGTTCATGTACTGTACATACCAGCCTGTATCTTACACAAACCCCCCTCCCCCATCCTCTCTCTGTAGTTACTGTACTGTATAGAAATTCGTTTGTGCAAAAAAAAAGTGTTTAAAAAAAATCTTTTGAAATATTGTTATTGTTTAATCATTTATTTCTGTTAATCAGGCACAGGTAAGTATGATACAGGTACTGTACATTAAGTACTGTATTGCACTCAAAATAACCATTTCTGCAGTAATTGTTTCTTTTAATTTTCAGAGCTGTAGCAAAGACAAAAGGAAGGGGGGGATGTGTAAGATTATAGTACTATGTTTATGTACAAAACAGCCTGTATCTCACACAAACACCCTCTCTCCCACCTCTCCTCTCAGTAGTTATTGTATAGAAATTAGTTTGGGGAAAAAAATATAAAAACAAAAAATATGTTTTATTAAAAAATATATTATTATATTTTTATTGTTTAATCAATTATTTCTGTTAATAATGCACAGGTCAGTATGATACAGGTACAGTAAAAATAACCATGTCTGCAGTAATTGTTTCTTTTAATTTTCAGTACTGTACAGTAAAGCAATACAGAATCAAATGCAGCCATAACGAAGAAAAAGACAAGCTTGAACAGGAATTTACTATACTGTAGGAAAAAGAGCTACTGTATTTTTGTATTATTCATTAACCAATAAAATTCTAAAGAAAAATACTATTTTCCTGCGTGAAGGATTATCAAACATGTCTTCTGCCCAGCTCATGATAATCACGCTACAGTACATTTACGTGAATGGCTCTGTTGGAGGGAGGGGGGGAGGGGGGGGAGGGGGGGCGGGGTTGTGTTGTTGATAAGCAGTGAACTTCAAGTTGACTTTTTTTATTACAGTACAATAGCAGTTTTAGAAGGGATTATTGCACTTGCGCATCTTAGCCGATTTCAGGCAACATATTAATCTTATTACTAGGGGAGGGGGGAGGTGTGTTGTGTTGTTGATACTGCTTACAAATCCACTTGAAGTCCACTGCTTAAGAAAAGGCAAATTTAGAAGGGTTTATCGCACTTGCGCATGTGTGGAAGGCAGCTAAGCCGATTTCAGGCTACAGTATTTCAAGAAAATCATAAAATAAAAAAGCCTTACAATCCAACTGTCTTATTTCTTCTATTTGTAATCCATTTTGTCACACGGGTCTTCATCTGTCTTCTTCTTTCTTCTTCTGATGTCTTCTGGGGTCTTCTTGTCTTCTTTCGCCATGCCCTGGTCCTCTTCTTCCTCCAGGAGGTCTGTCCTCCTCGGCATCTGGCTTAAAAATGAGACGACATAGGCTTTTATAAGCATATGATGTCACATTTTCGTCATATCGTTCCCACGCCCCTGATTAGGCCGTGAAAACCATATGAGTTTGGTAAAAATAATAATAATTTGATGACGTCTTTGAAAGGAAATGACGCCAGCCAATCAGAGTGGCTGTGTTTCATTTGCGTTTAAGATGACATTATCAAAAACAAGATGGCCACCCTCGCATGGTACGGGAGCCAATCAGAGCATGGGAACGAAATCCCCAATCTGATTGGCTGAAGTTCCATGTGACAGACTTTGAATGACTTCACATCCGTTCTCCCCCAAGCCTCTTTCACATGGTTTACTTCAGCCGATCAGAGTTGGGATTAAGTTCCCACGCTCTGATTGACTCCCGTACCATGTGAGGGTGGCCATCTTGCTTTTGATGACGTCATCTTAAACGCAAATGAAACACAGCCACTCTGATTGGCTGGCGTAATTTCCTTTCAATGACGTCATCAATTTTTTTTTTCTTCCAAAATCACATGGTTTTCACGGCCCAATCAGGGTAAATTGATGAAAATATGACGAAAAGAAAGAAGAAGAAAGAAGAAGACAGATGAAGACCCCCGTGACGAAATGGATTACAAATAGAAGAAAGAAGACACAGTTGGATTGTAAGGTTTTTTTATTTTATGGTTACCTGTGGATTGTTTGTTAGAGAACTTGCGGTTCCCTGGGAATTCAGTGAGTGGGCTATCTAATGGTAAGTAAACAAAATAAATGTCTTTTATTGAACTTTTACAGGTTTTTGATTTTTTTTTTAATGTGATTTTTTTTCTAATGTCCATTTAATGGCCCTGTATTTATGTATGTCCTGATGGATTTACATACAGGGATACTGAATGGTTGTATTTTATTGTAATTTTTTATGTAATGTATTTTTTTTTAATGCTCATTTATTGCCCCTGTATGTATAATCTATATGACTAGACATACAGGTATAATAAATGATTGTTTTGCAAATGTTTATTTATATTCTTTTGATGTTTCTAAAATGTATTTTGCAGCTTTGGTTAGAAATTGGTGCGTAATGTAATTGTTATTTAGTTAAATGTAATTTTTGATGGTCTTTCCAAAAGTTTATTTAAGGGGCTTGATTTTTAATATTGGCTTATTTTTGGTAGTTAGATTTTGAATGATGGTGGTTACTTTCAAGTAGAATTTTTTTTACCAATGGTTTGCTTTTAGGAATTGAATAGTGATTTGTGTTATTGATTTGGGTTGGATTGTAATTGATTTTTTATTTGATTAATTGATTGATGGTAAATATTTTTATGTTTATTTGCTTAGTTTTCGTATCTTGATGGTAATTGCTTATTTTATTTTTAAAATTGATTTGGCATTGTTTTACATGATGCACAGATTAATTCCATCATGTACACACTAAAATGCAATTGTTTGATTGCCATTTGGTATATATGTATTTGTGTAGGTGCTTTTTTTCCTAAGAGATGAGAGATAATATATTTTGCAATGTGCTGCTGGTTTCATTTTCGAATGCAATGGGCTGATTTGGAGAATGAGATTTCATGTTTTTATTTATGCATGTTTGTGTAATCCTTAACCATTAATTTGTATATTGGTGTATGTATGTGTATATATATATATATATATATATATATATATATATATATAGGGTTAACCCTTTAATAACTTTCGCGGTTATTAACCGCTAAGCGGATTAAGGGGTTAACTGGCATTTGAAAGTTTTTTCAATGTATTTTTTTGCCAACGGAGGCCGTTTGATGACCGGATGCCCATCACATTGCCAGGGCATAAGTAGAACTCTATTTAGTTTATTGATGCTGTTTTATGTGTTTAATAATGGGCAAATAATCTATTATCCATATCTGGATAATAGTTATTTTGCACATTACTGTACTGTATGTGTTTGGGGGGGGGGGTATTTATTTATTTAAATGTATAGGACAGGTCTATTTATTTTACATACAGGGTTGGTTCCTTAGGTCTGCAGGGACTTCTGGAGACCACCTGAGGACTCCTCGGATGCCAACGGGTACAAGGCTGCGGACCCACGGGGGACACCTGCGGGGAAGAACCGGGGGCCCCACATCTGTGGGGGTATTGTCCCCAAGCCAGTGTGGGTAGGCCTCCCGGTGGGTAGTGGGTGAGGGTGGTTAGGCCTCACGGGGTGGGTAGTGGAGGAGGGTGTTTTGGTCTCCCGGGTGGTGGGTGAGGGTGGGTTAACCCCTTAAGTACTGTAGCGGTTAATAACCGCTAAGGTGATTAAGGGCTTAGGGGACATTACATGGGCTCTTTTTATTCTTGTGTATGTTTTGCAGCATCGGGGGGGGGGCATGGATGGTGATGAAGATGAGAATAGCTTTCATCGTTGCAGACGGGCATGGGTGAGTGCAATATGTATTTATTGTATTTATTGTGCTTTATGTATTTTAAAAGGGCAAATGCACTATTATCCATATGTGGATAACAGTAATTTTGCCCATTACTATACTGTAAATGTTTGGGGGCTGGGGGGGTATTTATTTATAAGTATTTATTTATAAGTATTTATTTATTTTTTTATTATTTTTGGGGGGCACAAAATTGTTACTGCAGGCCCACGGGGACACCTGCGGGGAACACCCGAGGGCCACCGCCGGCCTATAGTTTGATACCTGTGCATCCCAAAAATGACATATATATTTATACTGTATGTTAGGGGTTTATAGGGGTTGGTGATGTAATTTATGCAATATATGTGGGGCTGTAGTGTGTAGTTTTTTTTATTGTGGCTAGAGGGGGTGGGTGAAGTGAGTATTAGCCCCAACGGGGGTGTTTAGGCCTTGCGGGGGCCAAATACCCCCTTCATCCAACCCCGCTACCCAAATTAAACCTGGCACGGGTGGTTAACCCCTTCATTGCCTTAGAGGTTAGCCGCTAAGGTAATGAAGTGGGCTGTAAATGCATTTTTCCTGCCTCAGATGCATGCCGGGGGGCTCCGGTGCTGGTATTAATGGGTATCAGCTCCGGAGACCCCCGGCATCAATCTGAGGCAGGAAATAGGCCTTATTTTTTCTAAGTTCCATCCCTTCCGCCCTTGCCGATGCTTCTCCCGCACCAACTTGCCACTTGAGTTGCCATGACGGATTTGCGTGAAAATCTCAATTCTAGAGCGGCGGGTAGTCTCAATTCTAGAGCGGCGAAACGCTGCTCTGGGCTACTAGAATTGAGCGGATTTGAAAACCTGGCAAGTAGCGGCGAAAAGTGCCTTTTCGCCACATCTCTGCCGAAAAGTGCCTTTTCGCCACACCTCTGCCGAAAAGAAAGAGCGCCAAAAAAATTGAGCTTTTTTCGCTTTTTGCCAACTTCTCGGGGCTTACTGATTTGTAGTAGGCATTTTTGACGCAAAATGGGCAAAAAGTCACTTTTCGACGCTTACTGTATGACCCCCCTGGAGTCAAGGACAGGGATAACAACAGTTTGAGACACAGGAGGAATAGCATTGGTGATAGGCGTATCACATACTACTGAGGGGCCAGAGACAGGGTAACCTGCTTTTACATCAGTAATTTTAGCAGTCACACAGGTTAACACCGGTTGTTCTGGAGAATTCTTAAATGCTTTGAGAGAGACTTGAGGGTTTAAAGGAGTGAAAGGGATCTCTGACTTGGAAACCTGATCCTCCACTGCAGGCAGGTAAGGCTCTGACCTCACTAAGGGAACAGAGGCAGGTACGCAGACCTCTAAAGTGGTAGCTAGAGAAACAGCAACTAGAACCTCAGGGGAGGCAAAATGTGCAGCGTCTGCTTTTAACCCTAAGGATTGAGAACTAACAAGGGTTAACGCAGGCAGTGCCTGAGAGTCAGAGAAAAAGGAATCTGACTTTGAAACTGGGGGCATAGAAGGTTCATCTTCTGATGCTGGGAACATAACATTGGCGTGGGGATTACAAGAATACACAGAGGGAGGCTCAAAGGTTTTATTAGCAGGGGTTAAATCAGGCAGTACATGAGAGTCAGAAGAAAGTGGAACTGACTTGGATACTGGGTCTTTAGTAGGTTTATCTACAGACTCTAGGATGGGGACATTGGCTTTGGGGTCACTGGAATGCACAAAGGGTGTCTCAAAGGGTTGACAAGCAGGTGTTAAAGCAGGAAAAACATCAGAGTCAGAGAAATAAGAGGTATAATCAAAACCAGGGATCGTGGCCAACTTTTGCTTTGGCTTAAGAGGCAAAAAATCAGTTTTGTAATTTTCAGGGGGGGGGGGGGATACCTCCACAGGTTTAGTAACAGGACTAATAGCACCGGGGAACCATTCAAAAACAGTGTAGCTGGCGAGGAGAGGTTCAGCCTTTTTTATGCACTGATCCAAAGCTAGGGACAGTTCTTGGATCATATTTTGAACCTGCGCCAGTTGCCCAGAATTCCTTTTCTTCCAGGTAACAGGGGAACCAGGAAACAGGACACAGGAGAGCATGGTCGGTTTTAACTCCATAAGGTGCTGGGCCTTAGTAAGGAGGTCTTTACGGAGCAGTCTTTCTGACGGAGTAAGACCTCTATACAGGGTGGGGGTTTCAGGCGGGGGAATTCTTTCAAACAGGAACCGGTTGGTAGATAGTATGTCAGACATGAGCATTCCCACTCTCAGTACAGGGCGGTCCGAGTTTGTGGGGCCGAGCATACTGTCACGCTTGTGCTCGCCACAAACCAAGACCCGACCGCAGGGCTGAGGTGGGGATGTGAATACACCGACCTTAGGCCACAAAGCCTGTTCTGGATTGCGCAGTTCATAGTCATTCATTGCAGGGTCAGGGTTGGAGAGGCCAGGGTAATCATTTGACACGCCATTGTCTGGGTTGGAGACAGTAGAAACATCATAATCCAAGCAGGGGTTTGGCAACGGTAAATCAGGTGCGCTCCACATCAGCGTAGGAGCAGCAGCAGTGCGGGAGTGGCCTCTGTGCGAGGTGTGGGAATGGCCCATGGTACCAGTCACAGCAAAGGGAGAGGAGAAAGGAACAGGCACACCGCTGGGCAGCGCTGGCAAACCAGGGCTTCAGCCAGGAGTCCAAAGGAGGCCTCTGAGAGGGGAGAGAGCAGTAGACCTAGGACTCAGTAGGCAGACCTCTGCTATGGGAAAAGGCAGCAGGTCACAGGAACCAGGAACAAGGATCAGGAACCAGATCTAGAATACAGGAACAGGACGGCCAAATAGGTAGCTTGTGGCAAACACATTAACATCCTATGAGATGGGACTATGCTCGGCACTGAAGCAGTGTGAGAGCCCAATATAAGAAGGCCAGCAGGCCAATCCCAGGAGAGAGGTGTGAGGGCATTCCCCCAATGAGAGAGCATGAGGCAGGGCAGAAGTAATTTGTTTCTACCAAACCCAGAAATGGATTCCTTACAGTTTCTTATAGGAGTTTGAGTCCCATTCACAAGACGCTGCAGCCAATCATCACGTGGGAATTTTCCTACCAGCCTATCACAGAGTTGCTGGTACTCTGAAGCAGGGTAGGCACTGATTTCAATTCTGCTAAGGGGGATGCGCCAACCTGACACCTCTGCCACTTAGAATATTGAACACCCCATTGTGTCAGGCTTATCAGAGTTTGGGGCTGGGTAAATGGTTGCCGTATAGCCCTTATTCGTGTCACAAAGTTGGTACTTTAGGGTAAAACCAATACTCCGCCCGCACTAACACATTGGCATCTCTGAGAATTTCAAGTCTGGGACCTGACCAGACACAGTGGCACCAAGCCTGGTGGCCATCTGGTCTCTCGGATCCACTGACTTGAATTAAGCAGTTCATCTACAGGGCATATAAATACTTTATACACTGTTATACACCATGTTAATAAAAATCATACAAAATTCTTCTAAGTACCTCATCCCCTAGGATCTACTGAAAAGACATGCATATTCATTTTCAGAGCTCCTAGATCTTCCTATAATAAGTTTAAATAAATCTTGCTTCAAATAATGCTTTGGTTCATTTTGATGGTTGCTTCAATTGTATGAAGCTGGACTTAGAAATAATTTTACTCTCGCAATCTTATACATAGTTGGAGATACCCCGAACCCCTATACTGGGTCCGGGGGTTTGGGCATATACCGTTGGGGACACCCATAATCCAGGGACCCCTGACTATACCCGGGATACACAAATCCCTATGCCCCTTTTGAGACTCTCTGGTCTGTGCTGAAGCAGGGACTCCTGGCGGTGAGCTGCAAGAACATTTTATGGGTAAGATTTTGACCTGAGCATTGTGCTTCAAGGTATCCGAGAATCTGACCTGATTCCCAGCTACCTTTTTGGGGTATCCAGTAATGCTGGTATCCCGCTATATAGCCACAATCTGTCTGAATAGACTTTCTACTCAAAACCCACCCTGAATCTCATAGCCTAGCAATCTCTGCTTGCTGGCACTCCTGGAAAGGCAAAAACACCAACATTCTTTATTGTCGCATATTTTCATACAATGCATAGCAGTACATACACGACAGCCAGGTCCAAGAGCTGACAATCTAGGACCCCACCACGTGACTCAGAGGCAACCAGGAGGGCTTGACCTTTATTAGTTTGCCTGGTTACCCCCTCACCATCACAGGAGTCCCCCCCAGTATATGCCCAGAACCCCCGGAACCCGGTATTGGGGTTCGGAGTGTCTCCAATCATCCATAAGCTTGTAAGAGTGAAATGATTGCTATGTACATAACATGAGTATTAGAACTCTTGCCTTTTAAATTCTGGGGCAGTCTCACAGTAAATGCCTCAACATGGATGCACCATTGCCTCAAAATTTCTGTGAGATTCTTATTGGCTCATCGGATTAACACAGCAAGGGTCCTAGCAGTCCCATTCAGTTTGAATGGGATTGCAGGGACCCCCCGCGATGTTAATCTGAAGTTATGAGTTCCTGAGGACTGTCCTGGCGGGAGAGGCCATCAGCATTGCCATGCTCGCTGCCCTTCTTGTGCTGGATGGTAAAGTCAAATTCCTTTAAGGCAAGACTCCAGCACAAGAGTTTAGCATTTTCCCCCGACACCCTCTGTAACCAACTCAAGGGATTGTGGTCTATGATGACTGTAAAAGGTCTTGCATACAGATAGGGCTGTAATTTCTTTAAAGCCCATTCTATGACCAGACACTCCTTTTCAATGGTGGCATATGCCACCTCTCTGGGCAGCAGCTTGCGGCTCAAGTACACCACTGGGTGTTCTCTGCCTTCCTCCCCCACTTGGCTGAGTACAGCACCAATGCCATAATCCGAGGCATCAGTCTGCACCAAGAACTTTTTTGCATAGTCTGGTGCAGCAAGAATAGGAGCACTGGCCAGTGCAGTCTTCTATGCCTGATAGGAGACCTCACAGGCAGGAGACCAGACTATCAGCACAGGCTGTCGCTTCTGGGTCAAGTCACAGGGGTTTGGCAATGGCGCTATACTGAAGGACAAACTTTCTGTAGTAGCCTGCGGTGTCTTAGAAAGCCATAACTTGCTTCCTGGTTTTGGGAATAGGCAAATTCACTATGGCTTCCACTTTAGCTGGTTCTGGCTTAAGATGCCCGCCACCCACCCTGTGCCCTAGGTACAGTACCTCTGCCATCCGTACTAAGCACTTGGTGGGTTTCAAGGTGAGTTCCGCTTCCCTAATCCTGGCTAGCACCGCAGCTACATGCGTGAGTTCAACGAATTACTGAAGACAGCAATGTCATCCAGGTATGCCTGTGCAAACCCTTGCATACCCTCCAGCACACGATTGACCAGGTGTTGGAAGGTAGACGGTGCATTTTTAATCCCAAATGCCATCACTAGAAATTCATAGAGGCCACTTGGGATAATAAATACTGACTTCTCAATAGCCTCCTGGGTCAAGGGGATCTGCCAATACCCTCTTCTCAGATCCATGGTGGTTAGATACCTTGCCCCGCAAGTTCATCTAGCAACTCATCCATACAGGGCATGGGGTAGGCATCTGACACCGTGCCCGCATTGAGCTGCCGGTAGTCCACACAAAAACGGATGATCAAATTCTTCTTAGGTACCAGGACTACCGGACAAGCCCAAGGGCTCTGGGATGGTATAATTACCCCTAGGGCCAGCATCTCTTCTACCTCACTCACTGCCCCTGATCTCTGCTAACACTCTGTAGGCATGCTTATGCAGAGGTCTCAGATCCCCCATGAGCACTGGGTGATCTGTGATGTGTTTCTTGCCTGGCTTATCTGTGAACAGAGCCCTATACTTCTCTAGCATATCCTTGGCTTCTGCTCTCTGCCTGACACTCAGCTGATACCCTATCTCAACCGGCTCTACTGTACCCCCCTGTCTAGTCTACCCCAGGAGATCAGGCAGAGCATTGCTCACCGTATCTCCCATCGGTGGGCTGCAAATGGCCAGCACTGATGCCACACTCAGTGCTATGTACTCCATGAGCATGTTTATATGATCGGTCTTATTCCATCCTGCCTCAGCAACTACCTGTTTAACATAGTTGCACTCATTCATCTATCGGAGTACCGGATACGGTCCCTACCAGGCAGCCATGAATTTGTTCTCCAGAGTGGGCTTGAGAACAAGTACTTGCTTTCCTGTGATGAATTCTCAGCTACGGGTGTTCAGATCATACCAAGCCTTCTGCTTGTTCTGAGCAGCCCTAAGTTTGTCCTGTGCCAACCCCATGAGCATCTCTAGCTGGTCTCTGAGATCTACCACGTACTGAAGCACAGAGGCATCAGTATTGGTAGTTTCTCCATCCCATCCCTCCTGGAATAGGTCCAGAGGTCCCCGTACACAGCGAGCATATAGCAGCTGAAAGGGAGAGAAACCTGTAGATTCTTGTGGTACCTCTCGGTATGCAAACAGCAAGTGCTGCAGGTGAATCTCCCAGTATTTTCCCTCTGCTTCTATATAGGTTCGAAGCATCTGCTTCAGGGTCCCATTGAACCTCTCACATAATCCGTTGGTCTGGGGGTGGTAAGGGGTCGTGCGCTGCTGCTTCACCCCGCACGCATCCCAGAGACATTGGAGCAATTCACTCATGAATTGCTACCCCTGATCGGTTAGGATCTCACTAGGGAAACCTACCCTAGAAAAAATGGTTAACAAGGCTTTAGCAACTGCCCTAGCATCAATAGTGGCAAGCGCTACCGCCTCAGGGTACCGGGTGGTAAAGTCAACCACCGTGAGAATGTAGCACTTCCCTGACCAGCTGAGAACCATGAGGGGTCCCACGAGGTCCGTGGCTACCCGCTGGAAGGTTTCCCTCATTACCGGTAAAAGGTTCAGGGGTGCCTTCACACGGTCAACCGCCTTACCTATTCGCTGGCAGGCATCACAGGACCGGAAGAATTCTGTCACTGCACTGGATGCCCCAAGCCAGAAGTATTGCTGCAACAGCCGGGCTCACATCCGAGTGACCCCCTGATGCCCTGCTAGTGGAATAGAGTGGGCTACCCGCAACAACTGCTGCCTATACTCCCGGGGTACCACTAGCTGTCTCTTCCCCGTCCATACCTCATCTAACCCTTTAGTCCCTTGCTCTCTATACAGGAGCCCGCGGTGCCACTAGAAGTAATAAGACCCAACGCTTGACTTAGACTCAGACGCCCGAAGTCTCATGCCCTCTAAGCTGGGGTCTGTGTAAGTAATCTGGTGTCTCAGCACCGTCAGCGCGACCATTACTCACCTCCCGTCGGTACTCAGACATCCAAGCACCTGCAGCGCAATTCCCACATACCTCCGTTGTCTGCCACTGGCACTCAGGCTCCTCGCCATCACAGGATTGCACCACCGAAGAGGTGCCTGTTGAACCACAGCCTCTGCGTATGTCTCCGGATCCCTCTCTATGCGCACACGTGCGTCTGTCACGGACCCCATGCGCATACGCGCGTCAGTCACCGAATCCACGCACACACGCACGCCAGCCCCAGACAATATGCACATGCATTCCCAGATTACAGAGCACACGCCTAACAGAGCACTTTTAACCACTGCTCCTGCACTGAGGCGTCGCCCCCAAGCATCACACAGTTCCATGCAAATCAATGACTACACTCAGCTGGGCTGTAACACCTCCCTCCTATCAGGGAGGACTCCTTGCAGTCCTCCAGGCCTGCCCCCTTTTCCCATTGGCCTGCCCAGCCTTATTATGCCTGTGCTTCCCATCACTCGTCGCTCAACATAGTTCTGTATGGAAGCATTTGACTACTCTCTCAGTGAATCCTCAGGTATTGACGCAGATTGGACGACTACCCCCTCTGGCTCTCGACTATGGCTCTACTTGGACTTCGTAACTTCTGGCATCCCTGACACACGGCTTATACATTCGACCTTCCGCAACTCTCGAATCCCTGAACTTTGCACCGGCGTAACATTATGTCGAGCCCACAAAACGCAGACCAGACTGAATTAAGTATGATTTCCACGAATCTGCTTCAGCAGAATCAAGTCATGGCCGATCAAATTGTGGCGCTTACACAACAACTTGCCGCACTGTCGGTTCAGGTACCCAGCACCTCTGCGCCCACAACCTTTACTCAGGTTGCCGGGGTAGCTACCACATGCTCCTCCGATATGAAGATTCCTAACCCAAAACTTACGCAGGTGAATCTCAAGATTTTCGGGGCTTCATTAATCAATGTGAGGTACAGTTTGAAATGGCCCCCCACCAGTTTTCTACTGGCCAAAAGAAGGTGGCCTACATTTATAATCTGTTGACGGTTAGTGCACTGGCTTGGGCCTCCCCCATCTGGGAGCTGCGAGATGATCTTACCCAGAATTACTCAGCCTTCAAGACAGAATTCAGGCAGGTGTTTGATTCCCCCGCACGTCGGGATGTGGCGTCTTCTTCTCTTTTACAGATTACTCAGGGGCGAAGACTGGTGGTTGAATACGCCATAGAGTTCCAGACCCTTGCAGCAGAGACCAACAGGGAACAGGAGGCCTATGTCGCCGTATTCTGGCAAGGACTGTCAGACAGCATCAAGGATGCACTTGCTCTCCAAACCAGGCCAGGTCTTTTGGAGGATCTCATCACTCTGGCGATTAGAGTGGACCAACGTATTCAGGTACGCCGCACGGAGCGCCAGCGCACTCGCTCGGTAACCTCTTTGTCTCCCTCTCTCAGCACTACTACTGTCACCAGGTCCACTACACCGCCCTGTCTTTCCTTGGAGTCGTCCGAACCGATGCAGTTGGGGGTTCAACGGGTTCGCACACCAATACGGCAATTTTGCCGCGCCGGGGAATTGTGCTATTATTGAGGACATGCAAAATCATCTGACCCAAGAATGTCCTACATCTCCGGGAAATGGGAACACCCAGTGAGTATGAAGGGTCTCTCCCTGGGTGTTATGTCTCCTCGTCCCCTTCCCCAAAAAGGATTCCCTAAGAAACTCACTATACCCATGTGCCTATCAGGCCATAAGTTCCGCGTCTCCACAGTAGCCTTCATAGACTCCAGAGCCTGAGGCAATTTCGTGGATCAAGAGTTCGCCAAACACTACCAGATACCGCTCGTGGAGAAAAAGATCCCCATCGCCTTGGTCGGAATTGATGGGCATCCACTCACGCCGGCATTTATCTCATTAGAGACGGTTCCGGTTGTACTTTCCTCTGATAATCACAAGGAGACGAATGGAAAATGGCCTTCAACACGCGTAGTGGCCACTACGAATACCTTGTGATGCCCTTCGGACTGTGTAATGCTCCGGCTGTTTTTCAAGATTTCATTAACGATGTCTTCCGCAAAGTATTCAACGACTTCTTCATAGTCTATCTGGATGATATCCTGATTTTTTCGAAGGATTTACAGGACCACATCTTTCATATATCTTATGTGCTCTCTCGCCTTCGTGAACATCGATTATATGCCAAGATGGAGAAATGTAACTTCCATCAGACTTCGACCCAGTTTCTAGGCTGCATTATTTCCAGCGATGGTTTCATGATGGATCCAGACAAATTAAAAGCCGTTACAAACTGGCCTAGACCTGACTCTCTGAAATCCATCCAGCGCTTCCTGGGATTTGCCAACTACTACCGCAAGTTTATCCGTGATTTCTCCAGAATTGTTGCACCTATTACTGCCCTTACAAAGAAGGGGGCCGATCCGTCAGTTTGGTCACCAGAGGCCATTGCCGCCTTCAACACTCTTAAGGAGGCTTTTGTGTCCGCACCGGTTCTCCATCACCCCAACACTGATCTCCCTTTCGTGTTGGAGGTGGACGCCTCTGATTCTGGCGCCGGTGCCATTCTATCCCAGAGACCTTCACCTCAAGAAAAATGGCATCCCTGTGCATTCTTTTCGAAGAAATTTACCTCAGCGGAGAGAAACTACGACGTGGGCAACAGAGAGTTACTGGGCGTTAAAATGGCACTTCAAGAATGGAGCATCTCCAGGAAGGGTCGAGGGAACCGTTCACCATCCTCACCGACCATAAGAATTATTATATATAGAGAACGCTCGCCGTCGGGGTCCACGGCAAGCCCGCTGGTCTTTGTTCTTTTCCAGATTCCTCTCTCAAGAAAACATTCTTCCGAAGAGAGACCAGAATATTCCATGGAGACCATTTTACCTCTCGAGAAGATTTTCGCTGCATCTTCCTTCAGAAGCTTTGACAAGATTGTCAAGTCACAAAGGTCCATTCCAAAGAACCTGAAGGCCCGCAGGGGCAAGCTCTTCGTGAGACCTAATTTCATACCCGAGGTTCTGGATTGGGAAATGCCTCGAGAGCAGCTGGTCATCCTGGCTACAAAAAGACTTTGGACCTTATACGTCGCAACTTTTGGTGGCACAAGATGTCCAAAGACATTTTAGAATATACGCACGCTTGTCCGGTCTGTGCGCAAAACAAGACAATTCATCAAAGGCCTCACAGTCTTCTTCTTCCTCTGCCCATCCCAGAACATCCATGGTCACACATATCAATGGATTTTATTGTGGAGTTGCCCAGGTCCAAAGGGATGAATATGATTTTAGTGGTGGTGGATCGTTTTTCCAAAATGGCTCACTTTATCCCGCTCAAAGGACTTCCCACCTCACCCGCCCTTGCTGATATCTTCACTGATCACATCTTTCTGATTCATGGTATTCCTTCGTCCATCGTGTCTGACAGAGGGTCACAGTTCGTATCCATATTTTGGAGAAGTTTTACCAAAAGACTAGGGATCTCTTCTTCTTTTTCCTCAGCTTACCATCCTCAGTCCAACGGTCAAACAGAAAGGGTAAATCAGTCCCTGGTAAAATACCTGAGGTGTTTCATTTCCAATTCTCAGGATGATTGGGCACAACTTTTGCCATGGGCCGAATATGTTTTTAACTCCGCTACCAACGAGTCCACCCGAGACTCGTAATTTTTCATCAATTACGGTTTTCATCCCCCATGTCTTCCCGTCTCCAACATTCCTTCTGGAGTTCCGGCCGTAGACGACCGCGTCTCATCTCTGCAATCAGCATGGTCCAAGATTCAGTCTGCTCTTCTTACCGCCTCTCAACGGGCCAAACACCAGGCGGATCGCCACCGCCGTCCGGCACCCAGGTTCAAGCCAGGGGATATGGTATGGCTGTCCTCAAGAAACATTTATTTGAAGGTACCTTCCCCAAAATTGGTGCCGAGGTTCCTGGGCCATTTTCCTATAATTGAACGGATTAATCCGGTAGCATTCCAGCTTCAACTTCCCGACAGCATGAAAATACCAAACGTGTTTCACACATCTCTACTCAAGCCATTCGTATCCAGTCATTTCTTCCCCAACCATAACCGTAGGCCTGATCCGGTTATTACCCAGAATAGGGAAGAATATGAGGTCCAGTCCCTGCTGTATTCTCGCTTATCAAGGGGTCAACTGCAGTTCCTCGTGCACTGGAAGGATTTAGGCCCAGAAGAAAGGTCTTGGGTTCCACTTCGTGATATCCACACTCTGGTTCTTCTGAAGACTTTCAGGAAGAAGTTTCCAAACAAACCATTCAAGGACCGTCCTGAGGCCATTCCTGAAGGGGGGGGGGGGGGTACTGTAAGGAATCTGGTGTCTCAGCACCATCAGTGCAATCATTACTCACCTCCCGTCGGTACTCAGGTGTCCAAGCGCCTGCAGCGCAATTCCCACATACCTCCGTTGTCTGCCACTGGCACTCAGGCTCCTCGCCATCACAGGATTGCACAACCGAAGAGGTGCCTGTTGAACCACAGCCTCTGCGTATGTCTCCGGATCCCTCTCTTTGCGCACACGTGCGTCTGTCACGGACCCCATGCGCATATGCGCGTCAGTCACCGAATCCACGCACACACGCACGCCAGCCTCAGACAATATGCGCATGCATTCCCAGATTACAGAGCACACGCCTAACAGAGCACTTTTAACCACTGCTCCTGCACTGAGGCGTCGCCCCCAAGCATCACACAGTTCCATGCAAATCAATGACTACACTCAGCTGGGCTGTAACACCTCCCTCCTATCAGTGAGGACTCCTTGCAGTCCTCCAGGCCTGCCCCCTTTTCCCATTGGCCTGCCCAGCCTTATTATGCCTGTGCTTCCCATTACTCGTCGCTCAACATAGTTCTGTATGGAAGCATTTGACTACTCTCTCAGTGACTCCTCAGGTATTAACGCGGATTGGATGACTACCCCCTCTGGCTCTCGACTTTAGCTCTACTTGGACTTCGTAACTTCTGGCATCCCTGACACATGGCTTATACCTTCGACCATCCGCAACTCTCCAATCCCTGACCTTGGCAACAACTACTCTTCCTCTACTACCGGTACCGGCAAGTATTGTCTTCCTTACTATACCTGGCAACACTAACACCCCACTCTAGACGCGCTCCCTTTGCTGCGGGTGCGTGTATCCCTATGTCACACCTCAGCACAGGGGACGGGTCTGGTCTGCGGGCAGCACCGGCGTAACAGTCTGATCGCACCGAATCCCTAAACTGGTTACCTAACTCTGGCCTCCCTCTGGTCATACCTGTGTCAAGGGGACAGGGAACAGGGACAAGGAACAGTAAGTCAGAATAAGAAGGAGACTTTGTCTTGCTCACCTGACTGGTCTCCGCAGAGACTGCTGGAACCATAGGTCCCAAATGCAGGGGGACAGGGGCTGGTTCTGCTGCAATCCTTGCTGACTTTCTCCTTGTGATCGCTGCAACAGGAGCCAGCTCAGTTGTGAAAACACAGGTTACATGTCCCATGTCGTTACCAAGTAACACCTCGGCATCAACCTAGGCAAAACCTCCACCTCCCTCATGCCACGTTCGGCACCTCAGTCCAAAGACCCAGGCAACTTGGAGTGACCAAGGTCCTCTGTCTGGCATGGTCACTTGCATCCCGGTGCCCGGGAGCAAATCCTCTGGCCGCACCATAACAGGGTGAACCAGAGTCACAGTGACACCGGAGTCTAGCAAACCATCCGCCTGCTGGTCTCCGATGTTCACCCTCTGTAGATGCTTCTACCGGACAACGTTGGGCTGTATCCCAACTGGAGCAACCTGGTGTCCCCGATTTCCGCTGCTGGTCCCAAGGTGGCAAGTGCAGATTCTCCGCTGGACATCCCTCTGTGGGCTGGTTCCACGGCTGTACTTTGCTCCTCTGTCTGTGCCAGTTGCTAATGGGCAACCGGCCTCGCAGCTGGTGATCGTTGCCCCTTATGGGGTCCCTTTTACCGGTCCCGGTACGGACAGTCTGGCCTGAGATGACTGACCTTATTGTAGGTAAAACACCGCCTCTCATATTTAAACTCTGCAGCTTTGGGTGCGTTGACGACTGCTGCAGGTTTGTGTGTCCACTGCGGGATGGTTTTAGCTCCCTTGGCAACACGGGCCATTCCTTTGGGAGCTGCTGGATAATCCATCGCAGCCCTGCTGGCCACATATTCTTCTTCTTAGACATGTATGCACTCTTTACTGTTTGAGACAGTTGGTTGTTGATAAGCAGCACTTAACCTTACAGTTCATATAGTCTATGCAGATAGGGCTCCGGGCAAAAGTCGTTGTCTGAAACACCTTGGCAGTGATTACTTACCTGCTATCTTATTGGACTCGCAGCACTGGATTCATGTATAACAGTATATATGAATTTTTGGTACATACTTACCTTTAATATTAGAGGATATCCAGACAGCCTTTAACTGCATTAGACGTATTGCTCTATTGGCTCACCCCACTTTCATTGCATTTTAATTCGCTTGATTAGGACTTATCATTTATTTAGGACATTTATTTTATTTGAGGTAATCTCCCAATAAAGTTGTTTTTAATTATACTCATCTTTCATTACTTTAGTATATTGTGTTCTTTATAAGGTCACCTATAATCTCTTACATCAGTATCATTGGCCAGCCGAGTGCTCCCACTATAGGGGTTCTTTTTCTCCTATTGTTTTGTTGCCCATTTCCCCTGGTCGCAGCACCCCAGTCACGGGCAGTAGCGAGGTTTCCTCCCACCCAATCCCGCCTTCCCCTCCCTTTCCCTTGGTTTCTACATTGCAGTGGAGTGTCTTTTGCTCCTTATTTCCTCTGCACGCCCATAACTATGACAGGCTTCCTATCGAATAAACCTAACTTGACTAGTTGGCAAACAGAGGCCAAAGACTTTTTTCATTCAACGTTAGGAGATACTGATGTTTCAGGACAGACCCCAGGAATTAATATAAAAGATTTCTTCCAAGATCTGGATTTCAACTTTAAAAGGCAGACTAAATTGTGGTGGGAGGTCTTCAGCTTTGAAACATATACCTCTGAGAACCTTATCCCACGTGGCCTGAGAAGCCATTTAGCACCTGCAAATAACATTGTGGATGAGTTATTCATGAAAGAATGGGACAACATTTTGAGCAAATGCTCCACATTGGTAATCAATCAGCAGATTCATAAGCAAACGAAATCATTAAACGCACAAAACACCAAAGTGGATTTATTAATGGTTGAGGCTGATAAGTGGAAATCACATGTTGAATTTCTTGATCTTGAGAGTAAACTACAAATTAGTGTAGATAAATTCACAAGGGACCTGAGAGAAAATACAAAAAATATCAAAGGGATAAAAAAGACTTTAAAGATGGTAATATTTATAAATATCACTACTACCACACAAGAAACTTTGGAGACCTCAACAGAGTACGAGACTTCTGAAATCAATGAAGAGCACCCCAAACAAAATACACATCACATGCAAACAAGATTTCAAGAGTCTAACCCTTTTTAGAAGCAACAGGGCCTCATACCCCCTACAGGGGAAGAGGAAGACCAGGAGGGGACAAAAGAGGTCAAGGAAGAAACAGGGGGGTATGGAAAACCAGGAGATACAAGAGCAGGAGACGGTACTGAGACAAACAGATATGACTGCTATTACAAATGTATCTGACCAAAGTCAAATTATCAATCTTTCAGACTTTAAATTACAACCCAAACACACCAGTGTTCTACTTAAGGGATTATCATTTTTTCCTACTGGCCAGTTCGATATATTTGAAAATTAATATATTTCGATATATAAGAAAATTGCACTTACATAAAATGTTTAAGCAAAGAGATGACAAGATCTCTGCAGACCTACTAAGCAGACAAAATCTTGATACCCTTATTGAACTCATGGCGAGATCAGATACATCCACTAGGTGAGAGCCCTTTCACATCATTGAGACCTAAATCTAAATGTATGCCCTCCCTTGATTTAAGCTGTAGCGTTGCTGTATTTGTAAACCTGGTTACAAAGGATCTTGAAATCCTTAACAAATCTTCATGTAACCAGATTGACAATTTGAGCAAAGATGAAAGATTCGCACTCAATGAGCTTAAAGAGAATAAATCTATAACCATCAAACCCTCGGACAAAGGGGGTAATGTGGTTATTCTCAATAGCAAGGACTATCTGATTGAAAATTAACGATTACTATCAGATAGGACCTGCTATACAGTGCTCAGTACTGATCCCACTACCAACTTTAACTCAGAACTCACTGAGATACTTACCAATGCCTGGATAGATAAAGTGATCTCAGAAAAAGAAAAGGAGTTTATCTTGGTCAAACACCCTAAAATTGCTACTCTATATAGCTTGCCCAAGATACACAAGGGTAAGGTACAACCGCCAGGACGACCCATCGTTTCTGGCATAGGGAGTTAGACAGAAAATGCCAGTGACTATGTTGATTGTATTCTACAAACCTTCGTTATAGCCCTTCCCTCCTATCTCAGAGACACAAAGGATATACTGTGTAAGATAGAAGACATCAATGTCACCACAGATACCATCTTGGTGTCTCTGGACGTGGAAGGGCTATACACCAGCATACCACACAAACCAGGGTTGTTAGCCGTATCCTATTTCCTCAGCACCAGAGGTACTAACATGGGGTGTCACAATGAGTATGTTTTAAAGTGACACAAATTTGTACTTACCAGGAATTATTTTTGGTTCAATGACAAGCTTTACCACCAGACCCAGGGAACAGCAATGGGAACTAAATGTGCCCCATTATATGCTAATCTGTACCTGGGCTGGTGGGAAGCGGAAGTAGTTTTCTCCGACACTCTAGAACACTATACCAACCATATCCAACTTTGGTATAGGTTCATAGATGATATCATCCTACTTTGGAATGGTACACAAAAACTACTTCTGGAATTTATTACCATTCTAAATACGAATGTCAATAATTTAAAACTCACTTGTGATATCGGTCCGACAGAGATCAACTTCTTGGATCTGAAAATATCCATAAAGGAAAATGGTTATTTGACATCTACTACATTCAGAAAGGAAACAGCTACAAACAGCATATTGCGTGCTAATAGTCACCATCCCCCCAAACTCATTACTAATATCCCAGTGGGACAATTCCTTCGTATTCGGAGGAATTGCACCACAACCTCCGAATTTGAAATACAAGCAAACCTCATGAAGGACAGATTCTACACACGGGGTTACAGCAAGAACAGTGTTAAAAGGGCTTACAAGAGGGCAAAAAACACCCGTAGAGAAAGCTTACTTAAGGATACCCCCAAAGATGTTTCAACTAATTGCATTAGGTTTATTGGTACCTATAACACCAAATGGCATTTAGCCAAAAGGATTTTCCAGACACATTGGCACATTCTTCAGTCTGATCCAGATCTCAGTGACATACTTAAATCTTACCCTGATCTCACATCTAGAAGGGCAAAAAACCTTAGAGATCAGTTCGTTAAGAGTCACTTTGTTAAGGAGAAAACAACCAGCACATGGTTACCAAGCAAACCAATAGGATGTTTTAGCTGCCATAATTGCAAGGCCTGTAAATTTATCAAGAGCTCCAAAACCTTCCAGAATTGGAATGATACCAGGAGTTTTGATATCAGGCGCTACATAAGTTGCAAATCCGCAGGAGTCATATACCTCATAACCTGTACCTGCCGCCAAAAGTACGTAGGCAAGACCAGACGTCCTTTTAGAATACGGGTTCTAGAACATCTAGGTAACATTCGAAATCATCAAGACACACCGGTAGCTAGACACGTCCTTGAAAACCATCAGGGGGATAGCACATTTTTAACTTTTACAGGCATAGACCAATTTTCCTTGGACCAAAGGAAGGGAGATTGGGATCAGGTATTGCTCCGAAAGGAATCAAGGTGGATTTACACTCTTGGGACACTTTTTACCCAAGGTCTTAATGAGGGATTTGTGTTTTATCCCTTTATTTGAACACCCTGAACCAACTATAAATACCTGTATCAGTCATCACAGCCTGTAATGTTATATTGTGCCAGTTCTTCTATATGACCACTAGAGGCCCTCAGTGTACCAGTTTACTATTCACCTTACGCCCAATGTACTCACGTATGTTACGCATTTGTAACTACACAGTTCGTGACCAATCAGCTAGCCCCGTTTTCCCTTCAAATAGCAGGGATAGGGGAGTGCTCTAATCAGCCTAAGAAGAAGCTTGACAGCGAAACGTACGTTGGCAACCTCAGAACGTACTGACGTCATTGGTGACGCATCCCGAGACTTCCGGGTTCGTCACTTCCGGTTACTCACTGTTTCCAAACACTGAGAAGGTTTCCGGTTCTACAGACTCTCTCGGTCTGTATTTTATGCGCCTCAGGGGGGTAGAGTATAGGCTATCTGCTATTTTACGCAAAAGGTCTGTGCTGCATACATGATTACATCACCTATTGTTCTCCAATGCCCTAGTACACCTCACAATTTCATGGTCAATAGACGCACAAGACATATCATTATCCACAGAAGCAGCTTGATGTGGTTACACTTCATGGGCACTGTATACCAGTACCACTGCTTTCATTCATTGTACATGCATGATTTTTTATAGTGTGTTTTATCCTGTGACAATCTGGATCGCAGGAGTCTGATGTCTACCAAGTGTGAGGGTATATAACACCGGGCACAAGTCGTTGTCTGCCAAAACATCAGGGCAGATTATTATGCTGCCTTTTTGTTAGACTCGCAGCACTGGTTTATTGGAGTTGTTTATAGATACAGATCATATAGACATATTAGACATGTATGCACTCTTTACTGTTTGAGACAGTTGGTTGTTGATAAGCAGCATTTAACCTTACAGTTCATGTAGTCTATGCAGATAGGGCTCCGGGCAAAAGTCGTTGTCTGAAACACCTTGGCAGTGATTACTTACCTGCTATCTTGTTGAACTCGCTGCACTGGATTCATGTATAACAGTATATATGGCAATGTTTCAATTGCATTATACTTTCTCTGAATTTTTGGTACATACTTACCTTTAATATTAGAGGATATCCAGACAGCCTTTATCTGCATTAAACGTATTGCTCTATTGCCTCACCCACTTTCATTGCATTTTAATTCGCTGCTTGATTAGGACTTTTCATTTATTTAGGATATTTATTTTATTTGAGGTAATCTCCCAATAAAGTTGTTTTTAATTATATTCATCTTTCATTACTTTAGTATATTGTGTTCTTTATAAGGTCACCTATAATCTCTTACATCAGTATCATTGGCCAGCCGAGTGCTCCCACTATAAGGGTTCTTTATCTCCTTGTGTTTTGTTGCCCATTTCCCCTGGTCGCA
Source organism: Ascaphus truei (assembly GCF_040206685.1). Classification (NCBI taxonomy): domain Eukaryota; kingdom Metazoa; phylum Chordata; class Amphibia; order Anura; family Ascaphidae; genus Ascaphus; species Ascaphus truei. The sequence continues at coordinate 280,801,380 of NC_134485.1, forward strand.
GCACCCCAGTCACGGGCAGTAGCGAGGTTTCCTCCCACCCAATCCCCCTTTCCCCTCCCTTTCCCTTGGTTTGCACATATTCTTCTGCCATCTTCGCAGCCTACTCATAGGTCTGAGGTTTGTGGTCAAAGACCCATGCCCTCATGTCCGAGGGGAGCTGCTTCCGCAACTGCTCTTAGAAGAACAAATCCAGTAGGGTATGGATTTTGTAACACCATTTCCCTCCACCCATTGAGTCCCGTGTAAGGCCATACAGCCCGCATAGTCACTGAAGGACTCCCCGGGGAGTACTCCCCCCGTCCGGAACTTTCCCCTGTATGCTTCTGGGGACAGGGCTTACTAGGTCAGCAGTTTACTTTTGACATGACCGTAGTCATCAGCATCCATGCGTGGAATACCCTGCACAGTCCACTTGGCTTTACCAGATAACAGTGGTCGCAGTCTGACCACCCAGTCCCTCCTTGGAATTCGGAACCGGAAACACTGTGTCTCGAAGTAATTCAGGAATGCATCAAGGTCATCTGTGCCATCGACGAACTTGCTGAAACTATGGTGGTCCGCCCGGGGAAGCTCCTGTTCCCCGTTTACAAGGTGAGAGTAGTGGACTTTTCTGAGCGTTGCTGTCAGGAACTGTACTCGCTCCGCAGTGCTAAACCCTGCTCCCCATGAAGCGGGAAGTGTAGTGAGTCCAGGTATGGCCCGCTCGGCAGCCGCAGCTTCTACCTCGTCCATACTCCCTGGCGACACGCCACCCACAGCCGGGGGGTCACTAGCATTCTCCTCATGTCCTTGCAGCCCCGGAGCTGGAGGGGCCTCCTACACTCTGGGCTGAATAGTGTCCACTGACATAGCAGCTGCAGGGACTTGACGCTCTGGTGGACCTCATGACGCTCCAAATCCTCCTCCAGCTGTACCTTTGAACGCCCATCTGTCGGTTAGCCATATCCCGCACATCTTTCCATGATCTTCACTCGGTCCCAGGATCGGAACCTTCCTGAGCATTGACTCATGGTGCTATCGGGGTATGGGTAAAGGGACAGTGAAGTATCTCGTGCTCTTTAGAAGTGTGTGTAAGTTGCCACTTGCTTGGGAGCTCGCAAGCCACAAGGTCCCCCACTATACTACAGAATCCTGCAGGAGACTATAGTATAGGTTCAATCAGTATCCCACATGCTGCCACCAGTTAATATAAGCCTGTCACGGTGGACCAGAACTTTTCAACACTTTATATTTTTGCAGACAGGGAGAGGGAAAAAAATGGAGCACTATCTCCAATGCTGTAAAAAACAGCCAATAAACCACAGGGTATGCGTTCCCAAAATAAAGCTATTTAATGGCTCAAGAATCAGTTACAAAACACACCAACGCGTTTCAGACCTTAGTGGTCCTTTATCAAGGTGAATACACAATTTCTAAAGAGAGTGTGATTTATACTTACCCCAAAGCCGCGTGGACCAGTCGCGAAGACTTCCGGGTGCGTCACGTGTCTCGGGTGCTAGCCCCGCGACCTGCGACGTCATCCCGTCGGTTGCTGCAGTGGGGGTGCATAGCCGCATCAGGCGCGCGACGTCACTACGCATAGGCTCGTGTGGGGGGAGCATGGCGTCTGTGTAACTGTCCACAAGAACTGCCAGTGCTCCTCCTCCCTCCGCCTAGATGTTACGGTGCGCGTGACGTCACCACGCCGCGCGCGTGACGTAAACACGTCACAATGCATCCCATTGCTAGGCAACTAGGTCCCTTCGGCTCTGGGGAGGCACAATACAATAGAAACAACTTTATTAACATAGACAATAACACTCTCCAATCAACAGTGAAAATAAAAACAAGAAAAGACAATAAAAAATGATTAAAACATAATGATAATTTTTAAAAAAACAACATATCATGAAGGCAATTGATCCATATATGATCAATCCATGACTGAGTGACAACCTTGGAGAAAATAATTTCAATTCGATCTTAATGAATTTGTGTAATGTTTGTAGTGTAGGTGTCAGAAACTTTTGTGGTTAATAGTATGTCTTGGCATAAGCAGCTTAACATTACCATAATGTAAGTTCTGAACCTATGAGAGAATGAGACTGAATTTAGGATTGCAAACCAGTTACATAACGAATGATTATTTAAATACACATATAGAGATGAAATCTTTTACGGCTATATATTCTATATTGTATATGTAATTACGATATCCATGGTTTGCAACTAGATGAACTTCATAATCTGTGCACGTGCTGCTAACAAATATTCAAACACACAATATGTTAGAAAGAGGGGTACTCCTCCAGTGGGCAAACAGAACTTAAGTATCGAATAGAAGAGAACCTATATCCCAGTCTGAATTTAGACCATGCGGGATACGGGTTTGAAGGGTAAATATCCAGTAAAGCTCTCTTCTATTCAAAATACTTAATCTGTTGCCCCCTCTAATTGGGTTCGGCACATGCTCAATGCCCATGAAGGACATGTTGCTAGAATCGCCCATGCTACAATTACTAAAATGTAGGGATACAGGATGGTTAATATCTTTTTTTATAATCAACCTTAAGTGTTCAAGGATGCGAACCTTGAGATTTCTTATAGTCCTTCCTATATATTGTTTGCCGCACCCGCAGCTTAACAAATACACTACATAAGTGGTATCGCAATTAATGAATGAATTTATATGATATCTTTTACCTGTTTGTTTAGAACAAAAATCTGTCTTGCTATTCATATGTTTACATATCTTACATTTAGAGCAAACATAACTGCCCTTAGGTAATTTAACCGTTGGATTCTTGGTGGATTCAAATAGGCTTCTAGAGACATGGTTGGCAATAGTTTTGGAAATATTTTTGGGATTCTCGATTGAACACGACAAGGAGGCAAAATAAATTGTCATTTATTTCCTTAATAGACAAACACATGACAGCTTCAGAATACACTTAATACAATACTTACTGGGATGGGGAAACAAAATAAAATGTCCTTTGCAAGAAAGTGCAAGAAAGCGCAAGAAATGCAGTCTCTGGTTTAAAGTCCGTTTGGCTAGATCGCAAGTTGCCGATCTAATAACTCCGCCAAATAAAGGAATTTCGTAGAAGTTCGTAAGAATTATTTTGGGAGTCACAAGGGCTAATGAATTCCGGAGTTTGGGGTAAATCCTTGGTTGTGATGTTATTAACCCCTTGCGTCCTGGAACCGCTACCGCTGTACACGAACAGAATCTTGTGCAAAGCTTGGTTGCGTCATGAATCACACCGGGGATAGGTCAGCGGGCAGTTATATATGGTTCACGGACCTATCTCTAACATGCCTGCCCAATCCCCTCTGTGGGAACTCTTAGCACACCAAACTCCAATTTGCCCGTAGTTTTCAAAAACGGGCAAAAAGGCTTTCTTGTTTGCAACACGCATGTGTGAGCTTGACACCTATGCGACTTAAACATACCTGGGGTACACCCTTTTCCTGGCGACCCTTGGTCTGGGGTTTTGCTCCAAGGTGTGAAGGGCTCATGCTGATTACCGGGATCTGGCACTCAACAACATCCCGGCCACTTTCACACTTTGGACCTCTGAGTCTTTTCATTCCCGGCACTCCACTAGACTTACGGTCTCCCACTGAACAGGGGGTCTTTGAAGTGTCGGAAGGAAAATACCCTCAGCTCATTCACCCCTGGCATATTTACATGTCAAAGGGATTTTTCGCGGGCTCACCGAAAAACTGTTCTTGCCTGTACATTTTAAACTTACAGTATTAGACACTTTATTAAAACAATATGTTCTGGTTGTACCACAACTGTAATTTATTTATTTAGACTTGCACCCCAAAAATTAGAGTGCTAGCTGCCTGCGTTCCCGAGTTAGCCCGCTTTATTGAAAGTTTTGCCGGTGGGAAGCTAAGTTCATCTACTTCTCACGTCAATTGACTGACTTCCCATGGCAATCGACTTTCTGCCTTTCAAGTTACGGGAGCTAACAAGGTATGGATACATTTTATCGGTAAACCACTTCAACCTTAACCGCAAGTCACTTATTCAACTGACTTGTGGTTACAGAGTCAAATGCTTGGAAATGGATACCCATACTTCAGAAAAAAAAGGAGGGGGGTACAAAATGATTGAACCCCTGAAAGAATTCACTTAACTGCACACCACTAATTAAAATATTTCTTTAATAGAATTTACTTAAAACATATATTACTAGATGATTGTGTAACAAAAATAAAAAGAAATTAAATCACAAATGGCCTGCACCTGAGTCACCAGTGTTTATGATGGAAACCCACAACTACAATTAATGATAGTGGGATATATGCGACTGATGGTGCATATAGTCAAAGTTCTGGATCTGTAGCAAACCAAATAATAAATAAATAATTGGTAACAGCAGTGAGGAAAAAGATGTAATCAAACAAACAAATTATAACGTCGACCTAATGTTAATGTGTGATATTCAGAACCCCCCAAAATGTAAGAGGGAGTGAACATCATGCGTGCAGCCACCATTGACTAGCACCCATGGTGCAACTAATGTAACTGTGAAATGAGTCCACAGCACATAGGCTGTAGTAAGCACACAAACAACTAAGTAGATAGTAGATATCCTCATTGACTGAATGTCACTAAACCAAATGAAGTACAGAGGCGACAAGGCTAAACCTAATGCGGCTGCCCCCGCATTTTAAAAATAGCGCGGGCGGCGCGCGGCAGTCTTCGGCCGAGAACCGGCTGGTTTTCCCGTGCCTCGGGCGCTTTCAATAGTAAGCACCATTAGCGCTTATCTATTGAAGCGGCCGCCGCGCTGGAAAATCCGTTTTTAAACGGAAAGCAGACCCGCGGCGCTCCCGGCCAGCTCCCGGCGAACGTTAGATTAAAAGCTGCCGCAGCAGTAGTGACATTTAGGTACTGCCAACAGAAACAGATGACTACAGACACTGTGCTAAAACAGCTCCAAGTAGGAGACTGACAACATTGCGCGTAGGGAGGGAAACGCGCATAGGACGCGCAATGTTGTCAGTCTCCTACTTGGAGCTGTTTTAGTACAGTGTCTGTATTCATCTGTTTCTGTTGGCCGTACCTAAATGTCACTACTTCATTTGGTTTAGTGACATTCAGTCAATGAGGATATCTATTATCTACCTAGTTGTTTGTGTGCTTACTACAGCCTATGTGCTGTGGACTCATTTCACAGTTACATTAGTTGCACCATGGGTGCTAGTCAATGGTGGCTGCACGCATGATGTTCACTCCCTGTTATATTTTGGGGGGTTCTGAATATCACACATTAACATTAGGTGGACTTTATAATTTGTTTGTTTGATTACATCTTTTTTCCTCACTGCTGTTGCCAATTATTTATTTATTATTTGGTTTGCTACAGATCCAGAACTTTGACTATATGCACCATCAGTCCCATACATCCCACTATCATTAATTGTATATAGCCTGGAGCTCCCGTGGCTCCTGGAGACCCCCCTCCCCTGGCGCAGCTCAATCGCGGGTGCTGAAAGACCCGACGGCTGCTTCCAAGGGTGGGGGCTGGAGCAGGGAGCAGCGCGGCTTCTCCTACCTGCGGCCGGTTGCCGTGAACGCGATCGGGCCGTTGCTAAGGCCGCGATCGCGTCTCTAAGGTCCCGGCGGCCGGTGAAGCAGGGTGCCGCCATTGCGCATGCGGGTTGCGCATGCGCAGGGCCCCGATAGTGTAGGGAGAGCCCCAGAGACAGGGATAGCTCGCGCGAGAGTAGGGATAGCTCAGGGAAGATCGAGGCAGCCCTGGAAAGCTTGCGCACGCGCAGGGCAGGGGAGAGAAAGCCCGCGAAACCCTAGCCTACCAGGGAAGGCTCTGAGCTGGGACTACATATCCCATGAGCCTCAGTATGCCCCACGTGACACCAGGGAGCCAATAGGGCTTAGGGAGCCCAGGAGAAATAGATACATTTGGTGGGCTTACAGGCAGAGTTACAGCAGAGAGAGTCAGAGGCAGAGCAGTCAGAGACTGGAGCAGCCCAAGGAAGGAGGTAGGGTACAGGAGTTCTGGACTCGCTCTACTAGGCCAGCACCCCCTGGGACTGAGGTAGCTTAGTACTCTGAGATAGAGAGAGTGTTGCCAAGGACTACTCTAGAGAGAGGGACCCTGTCACTCAGGACTTACAGTTGGAGCAAGGGATCTGTGAGGGAAGGTAGGGCGCGGGGAGCAAGTACAGCTCCTGCGGCCCTATAGGTACCTGCACCCCAGATAGGCCCCAACCCCCCAAGGTAGTGGGATAATTGCTTAGGGAGGCCCAAGATAGGGATGCTGCCATTAGTTTAGAGTGCTGCCTTGTCAGAGTCACAGCGGTCAGTGCTGTGAGGTCTGACAGGCAGGCACCTAGTTGACAGCACGTTGGCTGTCAGCATTAGTGAGGCTGTAGGGACGTGGGTAGTTAGGGGAGTGGGACAGGTCCTTGACCCCTTTAGGCCCATAGGAGTTTCCCAAGCCACCACAGGTTGCTGCACTATAGGGACGGCCTATAGTGTAGCACGTGCCCCTTAGGAAGATAGGGACACCGTGAAGAGTGCTGTTCCGTGAAGCGGTTGGACCCACGTTGGGGTCCACAGAGACTGTTCCAGAGTGGGACCACTCTAGCGGTCCACGTGCAAGGAGGATCAGAAGGAGGCATCGCCCGACTGATCCTTTGCGAAGTATTTCTGACCCGAGCACCGTAGTGCTCGGCAGGTATTATCTACATACACAAGTGCACCACCGGGCCCTTAGATTTAACTGTGACTGCGCAGTCACCCATTGACTTTCTGCAAGAGTGCGGGACATTGGGTGGGGTTTCTCTGGACACTGGGTGGGCTCACTTAGTTTTGGGGAAGCGTCCTGCGTGACGCAGTAGGTGTCTCCTCTAGAGAGGGACACAGGTTATGTTATGCATGTGTATGGTATTACATGTTAGTAAAGTATTCGTTAGTATAATCACTGTGTATGTGTTTATTGAGATTGTCCTGCGAGGAACCACTCCCCCTCTGGTGGGAGCCATCGCTGGTGAAGGCGCTGCATCGTTCATTATTGTAAGTATTATCCCTAGTGTAATTGCCCCAGGTTTCCCGGTGGCGGAAGCTCAGCCCTCCTGTGAGCCAACAGGTATGCACCACACCGAGTAACAGTATATGTTCCTGCACCCACACAGTAGAATCTGCGATTGGGGGGGGATATACCCGTTACATTTGGAGGCGCTGCTGAGAGACTTAGACCTGGGGTGCCCTGTGGTTTTTTTCCAAATTGTTCCAGTCCTATTTTTGCCACCATGGCTGGGAAGTCCGGACACGAGGTCCACGACTGGGCAGTGAAGTTGGGAGTGCCACCGCTCCACACGCTTGCGGTGTGCCGTGTCCCTATAGACGTTCGGTCCCCAGAGATACGAGTGGCCCTGGGACAAAACCCTCATCTCCGGGGGGCTGCCCCCATAGCCGTGGTAGATTTACACTTAGAGGACGCGAAGTATTGTTCCGTGCTAGTGAGTTGCGGGCAAGAAATAACTGAAGGCCTGGGTCCGTCCAGCTTGTGGTTGGAAGATTCGGCCGGTTCAGACTGTCCTGTAGTGTACCCTGAACTGCCAAAACAGGAGAACGCACGTGCCGCTGACTGCACGCCGGCACATGAAAGTATTGCAGAAACCTGTCCGGGACTGGCGGGAAACCCTAAGCCCCGCCCCTGCAATGCGAGTGAGTCAGTGCAGAGCCAGACCCACCCCCGTGTAGAAAGTGCCCCTACTTCAGATTCCACCAGGGGGAGCAAGCACTGTGATTTTCCACCAAACATGAATGAGACAGACTGTAAGGGGATACACCCCTATGTGGCTTGGTATGTGCCAGGAGTGAAAGCCCTTACACTAATGTGCACTTGCCTGCAAAAAGTCTATGTCCAGGGAGTCGACCTGTTTCAGCTACCGCTGGAGTGCAAGACCGGCAACATACAGTATTGTAGCCCTAACTGTGACTGTTCTAGGGAGGCATTGGCGTGGGCGCCTAAATGTGACTGTTGCGGTGCCCGGTTCTTGAAGCCAATTGTGCCCCCGTTAACAGAACCAGAAGGGGACAAGGGACAATTGATGAGGCGGTACTACGGTCTTTGTCAGAAAGACAGAGAGGAGCTATCCGAGTTCCTCATTCGGATTACGATAGTCTTACAGGAGATGAAAAAAAGGGATTGTATTAAGGCCACCGATATGGAGGTGTACTGTTGTGACCAATTCCTGAGAGGAGCAATACCTGACCATCCTGTTGCGGTCAGGATGAGGTGCTCCTGGATGCGGGTGATGAGGTGCTTCCTGCAGAAGGCTAGTGGAGGAGATAGAGAAATATGAAGTTGTAGAAACTTTGCCGGTTCCTGAGCGGGACGAGGTTGAAGTCCCATCGGTGGCGATGCGCCTACCGGTGAACCACCCCAGCGATGATACAGAGGAATCAAAGTGTAAGGTGTGTATACCCCCACCTTCTTCTAGTGAATCCAGCGACCCAGCACTTGTGGTGATGCGCCTGCCGGCGGACCACTCTAGTGAAGTCAACAAACACACTATCTCGGCGGATACAGAGCCTGCTGTGGGCCCGTGTGCCCTAGAGGAAGTGTATCCCGATGTTGCGGACCCTGCTGTGGGCCCGTGAGCCCTACAACGGCCAGTCCGGCCTACTACAGAGGTACCATCGGTCCTAGAAGAAGGACCAGTACCTACCAACGACAAGGGTGAGTCGACTGCCCCAGGGGTGTCGGGGGTGAGCCTCCAGGTGACCGCGGAGCACGATGGCTCCTTAAGTCTGGTCGCCCGGGCGAAGGGCTCCCCTCTGCATCACGTCCTGGAGGAGGTGTCCTCATTAGAAGGTAGCTGTCCAGTGGTGAGAGTGGATCAGTATCTACCGCCGATCATTCCAGAAGAAGAGAAGCCCATCGCCAGCCAGCCAAGTGGTAAGGAACCCCCTTGCTCCCTACAGGCTCCGATGGAGGTGACCGTGAAGAAGGCCAGAGTTGCGGCTTCTGAATGGAGTATGAGCTCGTGCGCTCCAACCCAAATGGTCCCAGGACTGGGATCCAACGCTCCCGAGTTCCAAGTCAGTGAGTGGACTGTCCCAGAAGAGTTGTGGACAGGTCCCGATACAGCCGAGGTGGGAACTGACAGCGTCCCCGAGGACCTGTTGGCCACCGGGAATCACCGCAGTGGTAAGGTATCAACCCTTTACCCCCTGCCGGGTGAACCCAAGATTTTAATGACAGAGACGTTGTTCAGTTTTCGCTTCCCAGTGGAAGCCTCACCGGTCCATAGGGACAAGGACTGTGTAGTAAAATTTTTCTCCTTGGAGCCCAAAGAGGAACGCTCCATCCACCAGGTAATGGACCGCGGGAAAGGTCCTGGCCTCCTGGTCTACCGCATCCAAACCGCGGATGACCGGGTAAGGGCCTGTTTAAAAGACGTTGTGCTACTCCTTCCACCGGGGGGAGGAAGTAGCGAGGAACCAGTGACTGTTGCCCTCCGGTGTGCTCTCCAAGAAATTTTTCTGGGGGAGGCTCACGGACGCAAAAGTAAGGTACGCCCACATGTTCAGTTAGGGGCACCCCACGAATGGTCTCAGCACGCTTCGGTTAATTGGTGTGAAGTGCAATGCAACCTGAAGTGTGAAGTTGGAATGTGTTGTATATTCTGTGTACTGCATTTTCACTATGTAAAGTTTGTGCATGGTTACCTCTGTTATCCAAGCGAGGACGTTGGAATTCCACCAGGGGGAGAATATAGCCTGGAGCTCCCGTGGCTCCTGGAGACCCCCCTCCCCTGGCGCAGCTCGATCGCGGGTGCTGAAAGACCCGACGGCTGCTTCCAAGGGTGGGGGCTGGAGCAGGGAGCAGAGCGGCTTCTCCTACCTGTGGCCGGTTGCCGGGGACGCGATCGGGCCGTTGCTAAGGCCGCGATCGCGTCTCTAAGGTCCCGGCGGCCGGTGAAGCAGGGCACCGCCATTGCGCTGCGGGTTGCGCATGCGCAGGGCCCCGATAGTGTAGGGAGAGCCCCAGAGACAGGGATAGCTCGCGCGAGAGTAGGGATAGCTCAGGGAAGATCGAGGCAGCCCGGGAAAGCTTGCGCATGCGCAGGGCGTGGGAGAGAAAGCCCGCGAACCCCTAGCCTGCCAGGGAAGGCTCTGAGCTGGGACTACATATCCCATGAGCCTCGGTATGCCCCACGTGACACCAGGGAGCCAATAGGGCTTAGGGAGCCCAGGAGAAATAGATACATTTGGCGGGCTTACAGGCAGAGTTACAGCAGAGAGAGTCAGAGGCAGAGCAGTCAGAGACCGGAGCAGCCCAAGGAAGGAGGTAGGGTACAGGAGTTCTGGACTCGCTTTACTAGGCCAGCACCCCCTGGGACTGAGGTAGCTTAGTACTCTGAGATCGAGAGAGTGTTGCCAGGGACTACTCTAGAGAGAGGGACCCTGTCACTCAGGACTTACAGTTGGAGCAAGGGATCTGTGAGGGAAGGAAGGGCGCGGGGAGCGAGTACAGCTCCTGCGGCCCTATAGGTACCCGCACCCCAGATAGGCCCCAACCCCCCAAGGTAGTGGGATAATTGCTTAGGGAGGCCCAAGATAGGGACGCTGCCCTTAGTTTAGAGTGCTGCCCTGTCAGAGTCACAGCGGTCAGTGCTGTGAGGTCTGATAGGCAGGCACCTAGTTGACAGCACGTTGGCTGTCAGCATTAGTGAGGCTGTAGGGACGTGGGTAGTTAGGGGAGTGGGACAGGTCCTTGACCCCTTTAGGCCCATAGGAGTTTCCCAAGCCACCACAGGTTGCTGCACTATAGGGACGGCCTATAGTGTATCACGTGCCCCTTAGGAAGATAGGGACACCGTGAAGAGTGCTGTTCCGTGAAGCGGTTGGACCCACGTTGGGGTCCACAGAGACTGTTCCAGAGTGGGACCGCTCTAGCGGTCCACGTGCAAGGAGGATCAGAAGGAGGCATCGCCCGACTGATCCTTTGCGAAGTATTGCTAACCCGAGCACCGGAGTGCTCGGCAGGTATTATCTACATACATAAGTGCACCACCGGGCCCTTAGATTTAACTGTGACTGCGCAGTCACCCATTGACTTTCTGCAAGAGTGCGGGACATTGGGTGGGGTTTCTCTGGACACTGGGTGGGCTCACTTAGTGTTGGGGAAGCGTCCTGCGTGACGCAGTAGGTGTCTCCTCTAGAGAGGGACACAGGTTATGTTATGCATGTGTATGGTATTACTGTACATGTTAGTAAAGTATTCGTTAGTATAATCACAGTGTATGTGTTTATTGAGATTGTCCTGCGAGGAACCACTCCCCCTCTGGTGGGAGCCATCGCAGATGGAGGCGCTGCATCGTTCGTTATTGTAAGTATTATCCCTAGTGTAATTGCCCCAGGTTTCCCCGTAGCGGAAGCTCAGCCCTCTTGTGAGCCAACAGGTATGCACCACACCGAGTAACAATATATGTTCCTGCACCCACACAGTAGAATCTGCGATTGGGGGGGGGATATACCCGTTACATGTAGTTGTGGGTTTCCATCATAAACACTGGTGACTCAGGTGCAGGCCATTTGTGATTTAATTTCTTTTTATTTTTGTTACACAATAATCTGGTAATATATGTTTTAAGTAAATTCTATTAAAGAGATATTTTAATTAGTGGTGTGCAGTTAAGTGAATTCTTTCAGGGGTTCAATCATTTTGTACCCCCCTCCTTTTTTTTTCTGATTCACTTTCAGCTCACTGTTTGCACCCACTTTACGATTACCAATTTATATTCAGTACATTATTTACTCAATTTTGTGATCACTTCCAACCCCCCCCCCCCCTGTTCTACCCATACTTCAAACACAACTCTTAGCGCCAGCCACGCTTATTCAATCAGCGCTGGCTTTGGGGTTTCAACGCCATCTTGTGCCTAAAATGATTATAGCACACCTTGCATTTATTTCTATTACTGCAGGCAGGGAGCAGTCTGCAAAATGGTGTTAAAAAGGCTGGGACAGGGGCAAATACATTAGTGTCATGCATATACTTTTAACCTCTTCACTCCCAATACGAGTTGGGGTTAATCAGCCGGGTATAATACCTTTATTAATGGCCTGATTAACCCCACTCTCGCCACAATGGTGTTATCATTATTTTCTAATTTCTGTTTTGCTTGTGCATGTCTGGACCTGGACAAAGACAACATGTAGGGAACACCCCCATTGATACAGGAAACTCATTCAGCAATATTGGCAGGTAATGTCCATGCATGCCATTTTATTTTCCCCCGCAAACACTAAAAACCTACTGTAAACTCCTAGCTCTAATGTAAAGTTCTGTAAACTGCATGTCATGCTTTTTCTCCCCAACCCCAAAAGTTTCAGCATTGAATACCATAAGGTGCGATTATTAATATTAAATACTGTCTCTTTTTTTACAGACCAAGACTTTCAAGAAGAGCCAGCCAGAAGATGAAAAAGACAAGGAGATTGTACACCTGAAAGGAGAAACTACTTTGTATTTTTGTATTATTTATTTTTACTTTATTATCTATCGTGTGCAAATAAAACATTTATTGTTAAAATAAAAACTTTTTGGTGTGTTCATGTTTTTACTCTTTAGATTTAAATTAAATACACTTAAAGTAGTACTGTACATGAAGTACTGTCATTTAAATATATATATATATATATATATATATATGTAGCCCCCTGTAAACAGCACGGGCTATACCTATCTTCCTCCTACTGTGGTAAAGTCCTGTTAAGGGCAAACACAGTAGTCATCATGGGTTTTCCCCCTTCAAAGCCCTGCCCTGAGTGGTAGATGCAGGCCCCTGACTCTGCTGCAGGCGTGAGACAGAGGGGAGGCTCTGGTGACATCATGAGGGGTGGGGCTGACTCTATTTAGGAGCCAGCTCCTGTGAGTGACTGTCTGTTCTGTCCGAGGAGTTGGAGGAGACAGTGCGGTCTCACCTATGCAGTCGTACAGGAGCCGAGAGAGGAGATACTCAACCACCTTGAGTAGAGCTGATAGCACAATAGACCCGGTGGACTAATGCCCCTCACTCCCGTGCCGGGGTGATGGGGAGAATCTAGTCCCCACCCAGAGGCTAACCTCTGCGGTGGGCCGTGGGGTATTGCCGCCCCAGCCCAGACCATCCTGTCGGAGGAGAGACTTGGAGGAAAGGAGAGGAGGAAGGACTTGTACGGGGAGGAGAGTGGAGTGCTAGCAAGGACTTTGCTGTTGTTATTGTGGCTGCTGGTCGCCACTACATTTGGGGTCGCTGATCTGACCAATAAAGTGACTATACTTTTATACCAAAGACTGTGTGAACTTCTGAGAGCATTCAACCCTGGACCAGGGAGGTTCTTCTATACAGGTCCTATCCCATATCCCTGGGAGTATAGAAGATGGAGGCGCTGCACCACTAAAAGAATGGAGGCTACCACCCCAGAAGCCTGGTTCTGTCTCCCCAATAACATCGCGGGAAGCTCAGGCCCTCCTGTTCCACGCAGGTATGCACCACCACTACGCATATAATCTGCCCTCACGCACCCTAGACACTACAAATTAGTCTGGGGGGGGGAAGCAGGGTTACATTTGGAGGCACTGCTGAGAGGCCAGAACAGGTCAGGCTTACAACGACGTGGAACGGGAAGAGTGAGATGCACTCTCCGTGCAAGTGCTGGAGAAGGAAGGGCGCAATTGCACATACCGAGGGTAGTCAGGGGAGTGTAGACTCTCGCACAGTACACCTTGGGCGACCTTAGGGGGTGGTGATGGAGGGGTGAATAGCAATAGCAATCCGAGTCCCTTGAGGCAGGTAGCGGGAGGCTACTGGGGGGGTCAGCCAGTTAACTAGGTCAGGTACCATGGCCCAGGGCCCGCGCTATGAGTGGCCAAAAGTAGGAGACGCCCCGTACCTAGGAAAGAGAGGTACACTAGCTTTCACCCACACAAACACACCACAGAGCACTTGCACCGTAGACACCGAGTACAGTGCATGGAGGAGAGGAGTTCCGCTGAGCCTGGGTAAAGCCACCTCATATTAGTGGGATACAGAACAGAATGCAGAGCATACATTTGGAGTTCAGTCAGTGTTTAGGTATGAGATACACAGTAGACACTGAGAATAGGACACATGGACATTTGGAGGACTCATCCAAAATGGCGGCCGTCCCTACATTTGCTCCGCGTAACAAGAGAGATGATCTAAAATGGCGGTTCCCGCCAATCCTGGAGCAAGCACGTGAAATGTGCAAAGAGACAGGGAGAGAAATGTGGCGGGAAATGTGCAAGAGTCTGGCGCCAAAACCAGATTTCTTGCAAGAAGAGCGGAGCGGCGCGAAAGCCCACCCACCTGTGCCATGACTGGTCAGAAAGCCAGGCCATGTCACTCTAAAGGAGAAAAGACCCCGCCTCTGGATTCCACCAGAGGGAGGAGGCCCAAGGAGAGCCAATCAGGAGAGTCCTCCCCAGCAAAGGGAGGGACCGGAAGCCAGAGCGAAGAGCTTCACTTTTGTCTGGCATTCAAGGAGCAAGGAGCTGAAACACTGAGCTGTTCCAACCCTAAGCGAACCATGTACGAGATGAACACTTCGATTTACCAACTACCAGGAGGACTTACTGGTAGTGGAGGTAGCTGAGCACAAATACCTCCGGTGTTTGTGCGTGCACTGCGGGATACCGGGCACGGTACCAAGCACCAAGGCCCGATGCCCTCAATGTGGCACGTTTTACCTTTGGCCGAACGAGCTGTGGCCTTTGATCGAGACCCCTCGGGGTGCCTCTCCAGGAACATTGACGGAGGTAGTGGAGGGCAAAGACAAGACTGCCCTGGTTCCCCGTCACACCCAAGCGGGAGGAACCAAGGCCCAGCCCGCTATCGAACTGAGCGAGCTGGCGACAGAGAAGAGCGCGACCGCAGTGGAGATACCGGAGCGAGACTACTTTGTACCTATACACACTGGTTGTATCGCCGAAGAACCCGGTGACTCCCTAGCGGAGGAACCGATCCTGATATCCTCGGAGGAAGAGGTTGGCGTGACATCGGTGGCGATGTGCCTACCGGCGAACCACCCCAGAGGCCTAAAGAGGGAGCAGACGAGTCCGGAAACCTTCCGACGGCGAGCGCTGGTGCGGCCGGAGGGCCGTAAGAGTCCCACGGCTGTGGTGACTCCCAGTGCGGCGGAGACGGAGACCGAGACGACCCTAGAGGAGCCCGATGTCATCAAACAGCAGCGGAGCGGTAAGGAGACTCCACCACCACCTTACTCCCGCCAGGCGAAGACCGCAACCACGGAGGACGAGAAGGAGAGGCTTGAGGCCTACTTGTCCGGCCGTGCACCGGATGCTCATCCATTGCCCATGCTGGTCCTCGACGCACTTCCGGTGCATGACCACGGGGCAGATGGAGATTCCGCGGGCACCCCTGATGACGTCGTTTCCGGTTCCACCGGAAAGAGAAGGCTGGGAGGAGTGATCTCCTCACGCAGAATCGATTCGGCCATTGCCCTGGCTACCCTACAGAGTTGAGGCCCCTCCAGGGGGGCCAGAAGCATGGCGGAGAGCGCGTCTAAGAAAGCGTCCACTGGTCGCGGGATTGCCTGCTTGCTGGACATAGAGTTGGACGTTCCCCCAGCCCCAGCCCATAGCTCCATTGCCACTGCCCCTGCCCCGTCATGAGTCGTGCCACCGGGACCTACCAGGTATAAGTTATGTATATACCCCAAATACTCCAAGGACTTGCGGGATTGGGAATTGAGCGAGGAGGGGTCTGATAGGGAGATACCGTATTCAAGTGTTATACCTGTGCCTAACCCTGTGCCGTTTTCTCCTGCAGCTAGAGGGAGGGCCCGTGGGTCCCACACTAAAGTAGAGGCTGGGCCTACCAGCAAAGTGGTTCATAAGATGAACCCTACCAGGTACATCAATGCCAAGGGGCGGAGAAATTGCTTGCGATCTACTGATGCGGGTACGTCCGGTGTATCATCTCAGGTAGAGTCTAAGGTAGAAAGCACTAGTCATTCCACAGAGTATGAGCACCGTGATAAGTGGTGGGCACCCCTGTTCACCGGATACCACGAAGGGATGGATCGTACGCGGTTCCTATTAATTAAGAATAATGTTGTTGACCATTGGTGGGCGGCTGGTTCTTTCACTCAACAGGAGGTGGAGGATGAGTTAGATCATCGGTACCGGGAGATAGAGCAGAAACTTGTTGTACCCCGAGGCCCCAGTATTCTGTATGATGAAGTAGCTCCGGAAGAGCCTGTGTTTTGGGTGCTGCCTAGCAGGGCGGGTAACCAAAAGCTCACCAGGTTAAGTCGCGCTGACCGGGCCACAGTAACTAGATACCGGCAGTCGCATGGGTATGAGTATCCTTATGTGCCTGAGCCCATCATGAGGGAGATAGAAGAGAACCGGGATAGCTGGCTCAGAGAGGCTGTACAGGAGTATCTTCGGACCAAGTTCGGTCAGGGAGGATATCATAATGAGGATAAGATTAGTGAACAGGTCCGCATATGGAGCATAGGTAGATGTATCTACATGCATGGTGTAAGCTATCGGCCTGAGCATGGGTAGGTCCAGTCGTTCTCTGTGACTATCACGGATCATAATGGGCGGAGGATACGAAAGCCTGATCCAAAGCATTATCTGTAGGGGTCTTCATGTTGTGAGTACCTGGTTGTACAATTGTTTGAACTACCTCATTGCAATGTATGCTGACTATGTCTTATATGTGTGCTGTTTCCCAGGTTGTTCGCCGCAGGATGTTGCTGCTAAACCTAGGTCCAAGTGGGGACCATTGGATTCCACCATAGGGAGAGTGTAGCCCCCTGTAAACAGCACGGGCTATACCTATCTTCCTCCTACTGTGGTAAAGTCCTGTTAAGGGCAGGCACCAGTAGTCATCATGGGTTTTCCCCCTTCAAAGCCCTGCCCTGAGTGGTAGATGGAGGCCCCTGTCTCTGCTGCAGGCGTGAGACAGAGGGGAGGCTCTGCTGTCATCATGAGGGGTGGGGCTGACACAATTTAGGAGCCAGCTCCTGTGAGTGACTGTCTGTTCTGTCCGAGGAGTTGGAGGAGACAGTGCGGTCTCACCTATGCAGTCGTACAAGAGCCGAGAGAGGAGATACTCAACCACCTTGAGTAGAGCTGATAGCACAATAGACCCGGTGGACCAATGCCCCTCACTCCCGTGCCGGGGTGATGGGGAGAATCCAGTCCCCACCCAGAGGCTAACCTCTGCGGTGGGCCGTGGGGTATTTCCGCCCCAGCCCAGACCATCCTGTCGGAGGAGAGACTTGGAGGAAAGGAGAGGAGGAAGGACTTGTACGGGGAGGAGAGTGGAGTGCTAGCAAGGACATTGCTGTTGTTATTGTGGCTGCTGGTCGCCACTACATTTGGGGTCGCTGATCTGACCAATAAAGTGACTATACTTTTATACCAAAGACTGTGTGAACTTCTGAGAGCATTCAACCCTGGACCAGGGAGGTTCTTCTATACAGGTCCTATCCCATATCCCTGGGAGTATAGAAGATGGAGGCGCTGCACCACTAAAAGAATGGAGGCTACCACCCCAGAAGCCTGGTCCTGTCTCCCCAATAACATCGCGGGAAACTCAGGCCCTTCTGTTCCACGCAGGTATGCACCACCACTACGCATGTAATCTGCCCTCACGCACCCTAGACACTACAGATGAGTCTGGGGGGGGGGGAAGCAGGGTTACATATATAAATACCGTACCTGTTTTAAAACATTTGATTCTTTAAAAACACTTTTTGGTGTGCTAATGTTTTTACTCTTTAGATTTATATTACATACACTTACAGTAGTACTGTACATAAAGTACTAATGTCATTTAAATACATATATATATATATATATATATATATATATATATATATATATATATATATATATATATATATATATATAACACACAAAAGGAGAAGTTGCTCAACACATAATATATAAGGTTAACTCAAGCCCTTTAATAAAACTAACTATAAGGGTAAAATAAAATATATACCCCAATTAAAGTCAGTATATAAATTAAATAGGACCTGATGGTGCTAGGGGATAGTGAAAACTATATAAAACACACAGATGAAAAGAACATAGACAATCCCCTTAGTAGCACTGTAAATTACACCTAAACTAATCTATAAGATAAAGATGGTTAAAAAGAAACAGATGCTCCGCCAATTCAGAAAAAATGAACAAGATTTTATTAATTAAACAACAAGACACACTAACTTAAAAACATAAAAATACTAAAGACAGCCTATGAAAATATATATGTATCAAAAATATAAAGAGAGGACTACTAATCAAACACTTTCAGTATTACAAAGAGAAAAAAGAAAAACTAAGATGTGTCTAAATAAAGTTTAAATAATGACAACAAAGTAGTTTAGTCTAACATAATAGGCAATACAAAATATATTCCCATATAAGATGGTAAAGTCTCCACTGAAAATTGCAGAAAAGAGTCTATAAATCTGCAGATGGGTTTGCATAACCCCCCTATGCCTGACACAATGGGCCTCCCCGGGGGGTGGGTCGGGTCCTTGTGCACCTTAGGCAGCAGGTAAAATGTAGGGACTCTAGGAGATTTTAAAGTCAGAGCCTGACTATTGCGTTCTGTAATAATATTGTCTATAACTGCTGACCTCAATATACAGTCAATCTCAGCTTTAAAGCGGATTGTGGGGTCTGAGGCAATTTCTGTATAGCATGTATGATTTTTCAGTTGTTTATATGCTTCTTTTTCATACATCACCTCAGGCCAGATGACAATGTTGCCGCCTTTGTCACTGGGTTTGATAACGATATCCCGCATTTATGGATTAATATCTATGTTTATTGACATTTGTGTGAAACCAATCAAGTCTTGCTCCTTATGAACATGTAATCTATAGCCATAAGGTGGATTACCTTCTACAGGACATTGTTCTGTGTGATTGTGCATATTTATTGGTGTATTGGTTGAAATTCTATCTACTAGGAGAGGAACTATATGCAAATATATTCTCAGGCTACAATACCCCTGTATATTCATCTTCCTATGATTATTGACATATATGTCTCAGCCACATTTTACCTGCTTATGCTTTATCTACTTTTATGCTCACCACGGTGGTGCTGACCACTCTATTGCCCGTCTGGTGGCCTCCCCAAATAGGGAGTTCGTACTTACTAAGACATTTGTGCTGTCTCTGTGTATATGCTGACTATGGCTGTTCCTTACATGTATTTTGCTTGCATACACCGATCCACATGGGCTGCGCGTGTGCAGGGAGCGAAGCAGTGACAGTTCTGTTTGCTACACGGACTCCTCTGGTGCACAGGCGCGCATACGCAGAGAAATGTATACAGGGACTCTGTTGCCTGCATGGCTATGATCCGCATGGGGCGCCTTGGGTTTTAACTAAGACGCTTCGTGATGACGTCACGGACATGCGCAGTGGCACCCATGAGGCCCGTTTTCTGCCCTTAATGTAAGTGCGCATTGGAAGAGCCCTTTAAACACCTGTGGCTCTTTGTTAGATCAGTTGCAGCAGCTTGCAGGATGACCATGAAGCGGTATGAGGTCATATTTATATGTAGGACACACCAGGAAGGTATGAGTGTTATCACTGCCCTCCTTGGAGAAGTGGGGGCGTCCCTAGAACACAGCTCCATTATTGGCTTAGAAACTGTGACAATCATAGACCCACATAGTCACGACTACACATACACCTGTTTGTCTCTTGTATAATTGATTCTTGATTGATTCTGCCAGGTGATCATACTCACGAGCCCAATTAGTTTCCCTTTTTAAACATGCATGTCACCCTGCCTACATCACCACTCCCAGTAGAAGGCTCTTTGCCGAAACGCGTAGGAGCAGGTCTAGTAGGCAGGACCCCCTGGTTTGTCCCCTCCTTGGGACACGTTATCATGCTTTGAGCTTTGCTCCTTGTCTCCTCCTTTCATCAATTATTTGTGTACCTGACTATAGGTGATGTATCACTCTCATTTGCTGCAGGCCTAAGTGTGCTTTTTAGGCTTCATATTGTGTATCATTGTTGTCACTTACATGCTATCTGTGTCACTATAGACTAACCCTAGACTGATGGGGATAATAGTATGTTGTGATTTTCTGCCTATGATCACGTAGCCATAGCCACGGTTATTAAGTCTGTTGCTTGTTATATTAGACTTACCTTGTCAGGTACCTTAGAGCATTATTATTGTCAATTTTGACTTTTGGTTATGTCCCTATGAGGACACGTCTTTGGAGGATCTGGCAAGTTTTGTAACGTACATCCATGCCCTATTTTAATAATTTCTGTGCTTCGTTTTTAACCGTTGTTCTGTGACAATTTACCAATAAAAATTATGTGATTTGTACTTAAATAAATACTAGAGTGCTTTTTTAGGGCCTTTCTCTCTCTTACCCTATTTATCTGCCCTTATAGCACCACTGACATATAACTGTATATTGGATTTATCCATTGTCGGTATTTGGTTGTATCCATATATCCTGTGGATGCGGGGTCCCCCTTTTTTTCTCTCGTATATATATATATATATACAGCTAAACCCCGTTATATCGCGGTCCTCGGGGGCCACCCGATCCGACCACGCTAGAACCGGGATCGCGCTAATTTTTAAAAAAAATTGCCGCCACGCGCCTGATCGGGAGGGAGTAAAGAGGGAAGGAAGGAAGAGGTGGCCGGAAGCCCTACACGTCCCCCAGCAATGGCCCTCCGAGTCCAGCCGCAACCTGCTCCTTACCTCCCACCACTGGCATCCATCCCCCTCCACCGGCATCCACTTCCTCCCCCCCCAGGCCCCCACACCTACTGGCCCTCCGCAACATAATGAGTTTTGGGCCTAGCCCACGCGGCCCTCCGAGTCCCAGCCTGCTCCTCACTCACCCCCCTACCGGCATCCACACCACCCCCCCTCCTCCTGACACCCCCCTCCTCCTGACACCCCCCCTCCTGCCGACACCCCCCCTCCTCCCAACACCCCTCCTCCTCCCGACACCCCCCTTCATTCTTACACCCTCCCTCCTCCCAACACCCCCCCTCCTCCCGACACCCCCCCTCCTCCTGATGCCAGCTCTGCTCCGATCTCAGCAGCCGACACCAAAGGTAGGGAGGGGGAGTCTGAGGTGTGGCATTCTGGGCAGCGTAGTGTGCTGTGAGTGCTGCGAGAGTGTGTTGTGAGTGCTGTGAGAGTGTGCTGTGAGTGCTGAGTGCTGTGTGCTGTGAGAGTGTGCTGTGAGTGCTGTGTGCTGTGAGAGTGTGCTGTGAGTGCTGTGTGCTGTGAGTGCTTTGTGCTGTGAGCAGTGTGCAGTGAGTGCTGGTAGGGTGTGCAGTGTGTGCAGTGAGAGTGTGTGCAGTGAGTGCTGGGAGTGTGTGCAGTGAGTGCTGGGTGTGTTTGCTGGGAGTGTGTGCAGTGTGCAGTGAGAGTGTGTGCAGTGTGCAGTGAGAGTGTGTGCAGTGTGCAGTGAGAGTGTGTGCTGTGAGTAGTGTGCAGTAAGAGTGTGTGCTGTGATCAGTGTGCAGTGAGCGTGGGCTGTGAGCAGTGTGCAGTGTGCAGTGTGTGCAGTGTGCAGTGTGTGCAGTTAGAGTGTGGCAGTGAGTGCTGGGAGTGTGTGCAGTGAGAGTGTGTGCTGTGAGCAGTGTTCAGTGAGTGCTGTGAGTGTGTACAGTGAGAGTGTGTGCAGTGAGTGCTGGGAGTGTGTGCAGTGTGGTCTGTGCAGTGAGAGTGTGTGCTGTATGCAGTGAGTGTTGGGAGTGTGTGCAGTGTGGAGTGTGTGCAGTGAGAGTGTGTGCAGTGTGCAGTGAGAGTGTGTGCTGTGAGCAGTGTGCAGTGAGTGCTGGGAGTGTGTGCAGTGACAGTGTGTGCTGGGAGTGTGTGCAGTGTGCAGTGAGATTGTGTGCAGTGTGCAGTGAGAGTGTGTGCTGTGAGCAGTGTGCAGTGAGAGTGTGTGCTGTGAGCAGTGTGCAGTGAGAGTGTGTGCTGTGTGCAGTGAGTGCTGGGAGTGTGTGCAGTGTGCAGTGTGTGCAGTGAGAGTGTTTGCAGTGTGCAGTGAGAGTGTGCTGTGAGCAGTGTGCAGTGAGTGCTGGGAGTATGTGCAGTGAAAGTGTGTGCTGGGAGTGTGTGCAGTGTGCAATGTGCAGTGAGAGTGTGTGCAGTGTGCAGTGAGAGTGTGTGCAGTGTGCAGTGAGAGTGTGTGTAGTGAGAGTGTGTGCTGTGAGCAGTGTGCAATAAGTGCTGGGAGTGTGTGCAGTGTGCAGTGTGTGCAGTGTGCAGTGTGAGTAGTGTGCAGTGTTTGCAGTGTGCAGTGTGTGCAGTGTGCAGTGTGTGCAGTGAGAGTGTGTGCAGTGGGAGTGTGTGCAGTGAGAGTGTGTGCAGTGAGAGTGTGTGCAGTGAGAGTGTGTGCAGGGTGGCAGTTTGGCAATGTGGCAGTGTGGCAGTGTGGCAGTGTGGCAGTGTGGTAGTGTGGCAGTGTGGCAGTGTGGCAGTGTGGCAGTGTGGCAGTGTGGCAGTGTGGCAGTGTGGCAGTGTGGCAGTGTGGCAGTGTGCAGTGTGCAAAAAAAATGTAAAAAAAAATGTAACATTTAAAAAAAAAAACAATTAAAAATGTATTATTATTTTTTTTTTTTAAACTTGAGCCACGTGAAAACCGCGTTATAACCGATTTTGCGTTATAACGGGTCGCGCTATAATGGGGTTCAGCTGTATATATATAAATATATCACTTAAATATATATAAATCTAGAAAATAAAAGTTATACTTAGCCCTGCCAGGATGAAGGCAAATAGCACTTTTGCCCATATTTGATGAAACAATATACTGTACAGTAAATACGCAATAAAATAAAATGTGCATTACAATACACAATAGGAAATATACACATCTGTGTTAACCTACTGTATGCCACCCATTAGATAGCTGGCGGCACCTTGAGGTAATGTACTGTACAGTACTGTAATTCATGCAACTACAGGACTGCATCATACAGTCATTTTATTTTGAACAAGGTGCTGTGAGTGCTGTGTGCTGTGAGCAGTGTGCAGTGAGTGCTGGTAGGGTGTGCAGTGTGTGCAGTGAGAGTGTGTGCAGTGAGTGCTGGGAGTGTGTGCAGTGAGTGCTGGGTGTGTTTGCTGGGAGTGTGTGCAGTGTGCAGTGAGAGTGTGTGCAGTGTGCAGTGAGAGTGTGTGCTGTGAGTAGTGTGCAGTAAGAGTGTGTGCTGTGATCAGTGTGCAGTGAGTGTGGGCTGTGAGCAGTGTGCAGTGTGCAGTGTGTGCAGTGTGCAGTGTGCAGTGTGTGCAGTGAGAGTGTGGCAGTGAGTGCTGGGAGTGTGTGCAGTGAGAGTGTGTGCTGTGAGCAGTGTTCAGTGAGTGCTGTGAGTGTGTACAGTGAGAGTGTGTGCAGTGAGTGCTGGGAGTGTGTGCAGTGTGGTCTGTGCAGTGAGAGTGTGTGCTGTATGCAGTGAGTGTTGGGAGTGTGTGCAGTGTGGAGTGTGTGCAGTGAGAGTGTGTGCAGTGTGCAGTGAGAGTGTGTGCTGTGAGCAGTGTGCAGTGAGTGCTGGGAGTGTGTGCAGTGACAGTGTGTGCTGGGAGTGTGTGCAGTGTGCAGTGAGATTGTGTGCAGTGTGCAGTGAGAGTGTGTGCTGTGAGCAGTGTGCAGTGAGAGTGTGTGCTGTGAGCAGTGTGCAGTGAGAGTGTGTGCTGTGTGCAGTGAGTGCTGGGAGTGTGTGCAGTGTGCAGTGTGTGCAGTGAGAGTGTTTGCAGTGTGCAGTGAGAGTGTGTGCTGTGAGCAGTGTGCAGTGAGTGCTGGGAGTATGTGCAGTGAAAGTGTGTGCTGGGAGTGTGTGCAGTATGCAATGTCAGTGAGAGTGTGTGCAGTGTGCAGTGAGAGTATGTGCAGTGTGCAGTGAGAGTGTGTGTAGTGAGAGTGTGTGCTGTGAGCAGTGTGCAATAAGTGCTGGGAGTGTGTGCAGTGTGCAGTGTGTGCAGTGTGCAGTGTGAGTAGTGTGCAGTGTTTGCAGTGTGCAGTGTGTGCAGTGAGAGTGTGTGCAGTGGGAGTGTGTGCAGTGAGAGTGTGTGCAGTGAGAGTGTGTGCAGTGAGAGTGTGTGCAGGGTGGCAGTTTGGCAATGTGGCAGTGTGGCAGTGTGGCAGTGTGGCAGTGTGGTAGTGTGGCAGTGTGGCAGTGTGGCAGTGTGGCAGTGTGGCAGTGTGGCAGTGTGGCAATGTGCAGTGTGCAAAAAAAATGTAAAAAAAAATGTAACATTTAAAAAAAAAAAAACAATTAAAAATGTATTATTATTTTTTTTTTTTAAACTTGAGCCACGTGAAAACCGCGTTATAACCGATTTTGCGTTATAACGGGTCGCGCTATAATGGGGTTCAGCTGTATATATATAAATATATCACTTAAATATATATAAATCTAGAAAATAAAAGTTATACTTAGCCCTGCCAGGATGAAGGCAAATAGCACTTTTGCCCATATTTGATGAAACAATATACTGTACAGTAAATACGCAATAAAATAAAATGTGCATTACAATACACAATAGGAAATATACACATCTGTGTTAACCTACTGTATGCCACCCATTAGATAGCTGGCGGCACCTTGAGGTAATGTACTGTACAGTACTGTAATTCATGCAACTACAGGACTGCATCATACAGTCATTTTATTTTGAACAAGGTGCCAAAGTGACACGCATGCTCAGAAATGCTATTACAGACATATGCATTTCAACCAGGTTCCATAGAGACACACATGCACAGAATCACTGTGACGCACACTGGACAGTACCGTACATACCAAACATTTAATCATAATATAAAGTACTGTACTCAATGTCATGCTTTTACTCCACAAACCCTAAAAAAATCTCTGGATTTTATAATGTATGGTTTGATTATTAAAAATTGAATATTTGCTCTTTCTTTAGAAGCCAAGACGTCCAAGAGCCAGCCAGTTCGACGAAAAATAAAAAAATTACATTTGGAAAAAGAGACTACAGTATGTAGATAGCATACACAAAGAAGAGATAACTAATAGCTCAACCCTAAAACATCAATGACATAATATTAACAAAAGGTGGTGCAAAAGGGATATTATATATACAGTGCAATATTTGGTCATAAAAAAAAAACAAAAGAAAAATCCGTAGGTTTTGCACTCTACCTTATTAGACCAATGTGTAAATATATTCAAATCAACAAATTGATATAATGACCTATGAAATAATAACATAAATCATATGGGCATAAAGATACTAGATGTATCCAGAGAGACTGGTCAGAACATGCACAAATGTAACAAAATAATACCTGTATTAATCAAATTTGTGTGTTTGCTATATAAAATGTGTAATTTATAATTATGTGTGATGTGATCATGAACTAAAGATGTAAGGTTACAAGTATCTGGAGACAATCAACTTGTGTTTTACCAAATACTACGACTCAGGTAATTGTATTCCTGATTTAGTAAGCAATATACAGATGTTCGGGAGTATAGCATATAGATGGTATGAAAAGGACAGACATAAGCTTTTATAGCGGCATTGATAAATCAAAGCAGCATTTAGTAGGTCAAGCTGTTTTCTCCTCTGTGAATTACCTTGGGTGTATCATTATTACTATGTCCTTATATTGAATCAGAACTTCAGAAGGTAGAATAAGTGCAGCTAACCAATTAGAACTTGTATACAAAGGTAGGCACATACAGCCGCGGCCTCTTTTATTCTCCAACATCTCCGAATTTTTTCGGGAGTTTTTTTCGAATGCCACGCACTTCACCGCACTTCACCAAGTTCATGCCGCATTCATTATTGATGTGTTTATTGATAATGGTTTGGATTTAATTGGCTGCAATTCTTCGCGTATCCACCAGGTGGCTGATATTCATGAATTGTAATGCGCATGCGCTTCAGTAATGTGATGACTTGCAGGTGTTTAAAAAAATAACACAGTGGTCCATTGTAAATTGGCCTTGGTACTGAAGAAGTTACAATAATGTATCAATTTAGGATTTTCATATTAAAAATACATGCACCGTGTCTGGTCTTTTATTGTCCTGAGAGTCCCGACATGAGTGCACCACCGCAGTCCGTGTTCCAAAAACCCGACAGAATGTATGCTTATTTAATATGGGCCGCGATTAATGCAACAGATAATATGATGGCAACAGTTGGTCAAATGTATCAGTATTTTATCGAAAACGATGACTTTTACAAATTTTCACCAGATGTTCATGTGTGGAAGCGTGCAATAAGGAAAAAGTTATGTATCGATCCGTGTTTTTTTCGCATTGATCCCGGTGTTATTGGAGGGTATTGGTGTGTATCACCAGATTTTTCCCGTATCTATGATCATGGAGACTTCATAAGGCGAAAGGTCATGTTAAAACCAACTAAGAAACGTCAGTCGCTGGCAAGCAATGCGCCAGCGACTGCGCCAGCGACAGCGCCAGCATCCAATAACGGTCCGACCGTCAGTGGAAACCTGGTGACTGGCAACCCCTGCTGTCTGTCCCCGCCCGGATACCTGCAGCCTGAGCCGGATTTTGCGTACTTATTCCAGCAAGCTTGCATGTACCAAAGCGATTTCCAGCCTCATCCGCTGGCACCTGTCAACTACGTGTATAATCAAGAATACGGGACTGGCAGTGGCTCTGCGCCAGCTGATTGGCAAAGTCTATGGTGAGTAATGTTGACGTATTTCATTCTGTCTTTGAAATCAATCACAGTCAAGCGATTTTCCTGTAAGCAATATCATTGGCTGAGCAGCTTCTACAGTAGATACTGCACAATTGGTGGAAAGCTAGGCGCATGTGCATTGGAATCTTCTTGAAATGCATATGCGTGTAATCACTCTATAGTAGGCGCATGCGCATGTGAACAGGAGACGCCCCCCGAAAAAAATTATTGGTGTGACTGACTGTGGGAACTTCTTTAGGGGACTGACTGACCATTACAGTAAAACGTGTACTTTTGTTTTCCCTCAGAAAAGAAAACTTGGTCATCTCATGTGGAAAACGGCAAATGGAGGGATTTCGATGGATAATATCGCTTTGTGTAACAATGCCTGCACATTGCTGAATCGGATTTAAAAAACCACATACCGGAGTCTACAGTTTAGGGGCTGTTGTTATTGATTAGGATAGAATACTGTAACTGAGAGTTTCATAAAAAACTGAAACAGTATGCTATCAGTATGCTATCAGAATGCTAACAGATGTTATCAGACAGTATATAATACTTTTTTATATATATACTGTATAATAAACACAAAAAATAAAAAGTATGCATTTATTCTACGTGTATTCCAGTACATGTGTATTCTATACCCGTACAGCATGTATTGTTTTAATACTCTTGTGATGTACAGTACTGAGCATGCCTACAGTTTACATTACAGATCTGTACAGTATGCCTGGACAGTACTGTATGTTCTAGAAACACTGTATTTTGTTACAGTATAAAAGGAGACAATGGAACAATTTAAAACAAATCAACATGTTCTTTTATTGGTGGAGTAAGTACAAAAACATTTATTTACAAATACAATTTAAAAACATTAAAAGTGTACAGCAATTCAAAACATTAACAGGTGTATGGTTTACTGCTAGTGAAAACATTTATGTACAGAAAGTCAAAACATTTACAGTATGATGGTGTACAGAACAGTCAGTCAGGCCTGCACAACTCCAGTCCTCGAGGGTCGCAAACAGGCCCGGATTTCAGGATAACCTTGATTGCCTTCACAATAGTCCTTCTTAAATTTTCAGGAAGCGCCCTTTTGTTGTGATTTCTTTCGTAGATTACATATTTGGCCCACCCGCAGTACACCAAGTAGGACAAGTGGTGCTTAAAAATTAACATGTCATACTTCTGGGGTAAACCAGCACTCATCACCTTATACTTCTCCCTGAGTGCCAGCGGCAGGTCGCGCAGGATGATGTCGGGAACTGTATCAATGCAAGCGTATGTAGGTTGGATTCTGGGAGCGGGTGTGCTTCTGGGAGCAGGTGTGCTTGTGGCGGCAGACGAGGGTAGGTTGTCTGGAAGGAAGCTTTCCTCCTGTCTTGGTCGCCGTGTTGTCTCCTGGCGTGGTCTTGACGGGGTTGTCATGTTATCCTCCTCGTCAACGGCATACATGTACACAAATTCTTCTGGTGGAGGGGGTGCGCTTGGTGTTGGAAGGTGGTCGATAGGTCCCATTCATCACATCCATGCCACCCTCCTGCTCCGGCGTCGGGGATACAGGGGCATGAACACTGAGCAAATTATGTATCCCTACTATGTCAGTTCCTATCTTCTCGATCCGTTGATCCATCTTCTCCATCCGTTGATCCATCTTCTCCATCCATTGATCCATATTTAGCATGGTCTCTAAAAGAAGATCTATCTTTGACAGCATAGTAGAATTCCCGGGGATATCGACACAACCCATTTAGCATGCGGTCTAACGAGCTGGTTCTTGTGCATGGGGTGCTGTGGACATCTGGGTGGATGGGTGCTACGGAGGATGAGATGCGTTTTCCCTGGAGAGAAGCGGCAGCATCATCGAAGAAGGATGAAGGAGGTGATCTGTGGATATCCGAGAGAGAAGCGGCAGCGTTGTTGAAGAGGGATGGAGAAAGTGACCTGTGGATTTCCAGGCGAGAAGCGGCAGAGTCGTCTAAGCGTAATGGAGAAAGTGACCCGTGGATTTCCGGGAGACCAGCGGCAGCGTTGTCGAGGAGTAGTGGAGAAGATGGGCTATTGGTTTCCGGGAGAGCGGCGGCAGAGACGTCGAAGAGTAATCAAAGAAGTGGCCTGTGGGTTCGATGGGTTGGCTGCCATTTGTTTTGAGTTGAGTGTACATCACCGAATTTCTTCTTGACATAATAAGGCTTACATGTATTAAAACCCTTAGCCTTTAGGGTCAGCAGAATGTTTTCTTTATTAGCCTTAGCCTGTCGCTTTGGCCTTGGCTTGGAAATGGCTGCCGCCTTTAGCTTTTTCTGTGTGATAGGCACGGCAGAGGCGAGTGGCTTCCTGCGTCTGTAGAATCGGGGTTGATCCATGGAACAGATGGCACAATGCAGTATCTGGACAAGGGCAAGTTCAGATACAGATCATCGAGTGGTGGGCTATGCAAAGTGTGTAACCTTTTATGCATGGCAATGAGATACAGGTGTTAAAAGTGGGCGTACTCTAATGTGAGTGATTCACATATAAATACACCATCCATTTTGTGGATTCACTGCACATTGAATACACATCGACAAAACATCGAATATACATTCTTGTGCTTGTATTTCTTTCTACTAGCAGCTATGCCTGAATAAGATTTCAAAGGATATCAGCATGAGAATTAAGGAGATGTACACGAGCGGACAACGAACTGCAGATATCCAACGCTGGTTAGCTGCTTCTGGCCTCGTTGTACAATCAAACACCGTGTGCTATCATGCACAAGGAAAAAACAAACAACGCACAAGGACACCAACGGTAACTAACGCGTAAGTATATTTATATAACTATATAATACAGTATATCTATTATTGTTTATATTGCTGCATTTTAATATAACAATATAGTATAGATCTATCTAATTTTATAGTTATTTCGGTATATTTATATAACTAGAGTATATAATACAGTATATCTATTATTGTTTATATTGCTGCATATTAATATAACTATATAGTATAGATCTATCTAATTTTATAGTTATTTCGGTATATTTATATAACTACAGTATATAACACAGTATATCTATTATTGTTTATATTGCTGCATCTATAATAGTTTACTGCAAATGATGTGCTGTGCTTGTGGCCTACTCTACTGTAACTTACCGGATTGTTTTTTTTCTGTACATTGTAGGGAGACAACTCTTCTGGTCGACAAAATAAGTGAAGAGAATGATGAGAAGAGTGCCTTAAGGGTCAAATACACTCTGCAGCAAAATCACAATCTCACTGTATCCGAGACCAGCATAAAGAAGATGAGATGCAGAATTGGATGGAAATATGGACTTGTGAGGTTAGTACTGGACAGTACAGGAGGTTAAAGTGTTGTTTAAGAAACTGTACTGTACCTATAAAATAATTCCTTGTCATAACAGAGCGTACCCTATGATAAGGGACGTTAACAAGATCAAGAGTGGTCCAGGCCCAGGCATGGATCGACAGTGGAGAAACTTTCCAGGATTGCATCTTCACTGACGAGTCTACTGTATCGCTGGAGAGATTTGCCACCTTTGCATTCCACAAAAAAGGTCGCATATTAATGAAGCCGCGTCCAAAACACCCAGTGAAGATGCATGTGTGGGGTGCCATCTCTAGGCATGGACCAGGATGCATCGTCATCTTTGAAGGTAAAATAAGTCACACACTTTTGCCTTATGCACTGTGCTGTACTAGTGTGAAGTTTTTTGAGCACTTTTCTTTTCCTGTTATAGGAATCATGAATAAAGCTTTTTTTCCAAGATCAAATTGTGCCTGAGATTGTGGAATACATCACACGTGAGTTCCCAGATGGTCACCGTTTCTACCAGGACAACGATCCGAAGCACACCGTGTCAACAGCGCATATTCTTGAGCGCTGTATAAACTGGATGAAGATGCCAGCGGTGTATGTGCTGTAACCGTGTCTCATTTTTTCCCACTGTTTTTACTGTGTACTGTATCTCTTTAACTAATTGTCCCTTTTTCCCCCTCCAATGACAGATCGCCAGACTTCAATCCTATCGAAATGGTCTGGCATCAGCTGAAGGACCATATCCGAAAAGTCGTGAAACCCTCCAAAAATGATGAGTTGGCGCAATGCATAATAAGTTTTTTAAACGATTTACTCACCATGGAACGATGCAATAAATATATTGACCATATTGCGACTGTGTTGCCCATTGTGATCGCGCATAATGGGCAAGCATCAGGAAGGTAGTATGGTATAGTACTGTACTGTCGTATGGTACTGTAAGTACAGTATGAGACAGGTAAGTATGGCACAGATTATTTCTTTCCTGAGAGAGCAGCACTACCACCTGGTTACAAAGTATTTAACAGTAGCTACAATATACAGTAGTTCCAGTAGTAGTAGTATAGACTAGTTTAACAGTACTATCAGCATACTTTAGTCTAATATGGAGTAGCTATACAGTACACAATGCCATAATACAGTATGCACATAACTGCAATATTTTTTTCTCTTCTTGTCTTTTCAGAAAAAAAAGGATGGACTAGGGGAGAGGGGGGGTTATCATGTGTAAAGTTTGTGAACTGTGTGTACAGTTAAGTGTATCTAAACTGCAGTCATGATTTACACAAAACCTCCCCTCTCTCAATGAACTACACAGATGAGGAAGAAGATAAAGACAGGCAATTTGTATTACTTTTTTTTATTATTATCAATGTGCATTATTCATGATTATCCACCGACCCTCAATTTTCATCCCCTCTTTCTCAATGATTATTTGTATTTTTCTTTCCTGATAAAATAAAATACATATTTAATTATATTAAGATTTTATTTCTTTGAACTTTAAATTCACTGTGAATGTGTGTGGGGGGGATTCTTCAAGAAGACATACAGTTTTAATAATTGGTTATCTTTTTAATAATTGGTTACATAATCAGATTAACATAAGAGAAAGCCAACAATAGGAAAATTAACGAATGGTGTGAGAGAGGTTGAAAACACGACATGCTTTAGAAAAGGAATGGTTCTGGAGATGTGTCGATAAGAGGCTGTAATCCTTGAGCGAGCCCTGTGTGTGTCTGCGGGGGGAGGGAGATAAATCTGCATGAAGGATTAGCTGTATTGTAGTTCAAAGACATGACATATATTCAACAGCAGGTCATCATAATAATTTGATCCCCACACCCCCAAATACATAAAAACCACACAAATCAACCATGTGCAGTAAAACGCACAGTGTCGTAGTCAAAAGCTACAGCACAGATTGAATATCGTAATATCAAGATGGTTTAGGCAGGCTTGTGGAAAAAATAAAAATAAAAAATGACGAGAAAAAAAATATATTTTTTTTTTGGTCACTCACTCTTGAACTTCACAAGCAAGCAGTTGTGAAGTTATAGATGCATGCGCAGTAATCATCATCTATGTAGCTCCCTTCCCAAAGAGGATTACATGCAGGCACAGAGAGGTGATGCTCGGCTAGGGACGATTAAAAGCACAATACAAGCTTTAGAAACGGAATGGTTCTGGAGAGGTGTCGATAAGAGGTTGTAATCCTTGAGAGAGCCCTGTGTGTGTCGGTGGGGGGGAGGGGGCTAAATCTGCATAAAGGATTAGCTGTATTGTAGTTCAAAGACATGATATATTTTCAACAGGCAGGTCATCATAATAATTTGATCCCCACACCCCCAAATACATAAAAAACACACAAAGCTACAGCACAGATTGAATAACGTAATATCAAGATGGTTTAGGCAGGCTTGTGGAGAAAATAAAAATAAAAAATGACGAGAAAAATAAATATATTTTTTTTTGGTCACTCACACTTGAACTTTGCAAGCAAGCAATGGTGAAGTTATAGATGCATGCACAGTAATCATCAGCTCGCAAGCAGGAATGTGATTGAAACCAGAAAGACACACATTCAAAGGAATGGTGTGGGAGAGGTGTACTGTACTGTAGATAAGAAGTTGAAATACTGCAGTGCAGTAAATAAGCCTGTGTGTGTGCGGGGGCGAGCGAGGGGAGAGCGCTGTATATGCCGAAATGTGATACTGTTACAGTACACGCCTATGCATTTCAATAATGTTCAAATGAGACATACAGCACTCCACATGCATGTATAAATATGCAAATTTGCAATTACTGCGCGCACACACGCAGACTGTGTACTGACGTACTGCAGGTTGAACTGCTAAAGTATTAGACTTTGAAGAAAACAGCTCGCGAACACCCCCCTGAGTTTTTAGACGGTATTGCAGTTTTGCAGACAGCGCTAATAAAATGCTAATATTACGAGCGCTAAAATACCGGAACATATTCCGGAAAACAAAAATACTGCATCTGCCCGCGGTTATCAGAGTTGCGCCGATACGGCCGCATTAGGATAAAGGTGGCTGCAGCTGTTTATCAGTAAGTGGTTGCAGCATGTGTTAATATGCTTCCCCATATAGTTATCAGCGTTGGTACATGGTACACTTGTAAAACTGAACCAATAGCACTATAGCATGAAACAAACAAACAAATGCATAGATTATTAGTGTATGTTGCGTTTAGTGCTTGCAACATTTAAAATCAATCCAGATTTAACCTCACCCACCCAGCGTACATCTGCATTGCTCCAAAGGCGCACAGCCTGATGAGGGCCCCCCAAGAACTGCTCCCCTCTGCACAGGACCAGCGTGCTAAGGGTTAACATGTGCTTGTTCTTTGTTGAATCGGCAACCCCACCCACTGGAATGTTAATGAGCCAAGGGGACAAAGAAAAGATCTTTTTGTTCACAGACGCACCAGATTCAACCTCACCCACCCAGCGTACATCTGCGTTGCTCCAAAGGCGCACAGCCTGATGAGGGCCCCCCAAGAACTGCTCCCCTCTGCACAGGACCAGCGTGCTAAGGGTTAACATGTGCTTGTTCTTTGTTGAATCGGCAACCCCACCCACTGGAATGTTAATGAGCCAAGGGGACAAAGAAATATCTTTTTGTTCACAGACGCACCAGATTCAACCTCACCCACCCAGCATACATCTGCGTTGCTCCAAAGGCACACAGCCTGATGAGGGACCCCCAAGAACTGCTCCCCTCTGCACAGGTCCAGCGTGCTATGGGTTAACATGTGCTTGTTCTTTGTTGAATCGGCAACCCCACCCACTGGAATGTTAATGAGCCAAGGGGACAAAGAAATATCTTTTTGTTCACAGACGCACCAGATTTAACCTCACCCACCCAGCGTACATCTGCGTTGCTCCAAAGGCGCACAGCCTGATGAGGGCCCCCCAAGAACTGCTCCCCTCTGCACAGGTCCAGCGTGCTAAGGGTTAACATGTGCTTGTTCTTTGTTGAATCGGCAACCCCACCCACTGGAATGTTAATGAGCCAAGGGGACAAAGAAACGATCTTTTTGTTCACAGACGCACCAGATTTAACCTCACCCACCCAGCGTACATCTGCATTGCTCCAAAGGCGCACAGCCTTTGGCACAGCCGAAGGGCAGCCAAAGGGCGTGAGCCGTTTGCTGATTTTAGTTGATGTTACTATAAAGTGATGTTGAAGCTGCTCTATTTCTATCTGAAACACATAAGCCCTTTATCCCCTGTACCCAATTTTCCAACTTTATCTGTCCATGAAATGTCTACTGCACCGACACACTTTATTCGAGCAAATACCCAGTATGTACCTGGCAGATACCTGGAATGCGCCGCTCCTCACCTCTGACAAGCCCCGTTGCATTTGCCTTCCCAGCCTGGGTTCATGCCTGGCTGACGGGCGGCTGATCTGTTAAATGATAATGATTAGGATTTAATAGGCTGCAATGCTTCGCGTGTCTACCAGATGGCATAAATTCATGAATTGTAATGCAGTATATATATATATACTGTGCAGTATTGCAGCCAGCGGGAATAAAATGCTTCAATCCCTGCCTGCAAAATAACCCAATATACTCGGGCAGAAAACAGTCACAAACCTCAATACACCCGGGTATACCCGAATTCGTGGGACTAGCCGAGCTCGAATAAAGTGTGTCGCCAGTGTATGAATTACCTGTATAACCCTGTTCTTTTATCGTAACCATGTATTTTTTATAACTCTGTGCCCAGGACATACTTGAAAACGAGAGGTATCTCTCAATGTATTACTTCCTGGTAAAACATTTTTATAAATAAATAAAATAAATAAATATGTGCATGAGAAGCCTTGCGAGCTATGTTTATTCCATGAATGTATACTGATTAGGCTTGTCTTCACAGAACTGTCTTTTAGGTCAGACTGATCTAAATAAGTATACACCGGTAAACAATAGTATGCGAACTCGCATATCTTTAGTAATAGGTTAACCATCCATGCAATATCACTTATTGTATCACTGTCAGCATAGACTAACAAGTCTGTGGATATGTAATAATATCCAAAGGAACCCTTTGTGGCTGTGAAGGGGTTAACCATGCCAATATTAAAGGTCATGCCCGGCTGGTTACCCCTAAACCTTGTTGGGGATGAAGGGGTTAATTGTTGGTCAGCACAATGCCATGTTCCCCTTATACTGTACATCCCCTGTAATGTCCCTGTTTTGCAGCTCAGAAACTAGCTGCAGTCCTATGAATGTATGTTGAATGTGCAAACTGTATTCGCAACACAAGGGGGAGCTTCTAGCACTGTGCCAAGCGTTAATTGAATAAGTGCGTCTGTGGTAAGCGGCTCCATTGAAGCTCTGTATCACTTCCTAAACCGCAAAACCCACCGGGGAAGTCTTAACCACAAACTCAAGTGGATAAGTGGTTTGCGGTCTAGTTGAAGTGGTGGACTGGAACAATGTATCCTGCGGTCTCGTTAACCAATTAATATCAAGTGGTGGAGTGCTTCTGCGGTTACCGATTCCTGCAAGCAGTGATAAATTGTATGCCATAGCTCAAACCGCAAACCACATAACAGAGCCTATTAAATTAAGTAGCTAACTTCTGTTAGGAGGGAGCCAGCACTCTAATTTTTGGAATACAGATAGTTGAGAATGTAACATTCACATACATGTTCTTTTGATGTCACCCACACATACAGAAAGTACATATAAAATTAAAATGTGTTTCAAGTATGTTTTAAAATGTAAAGGCAGGAACCCTTTCCTGCCAGTCAGGCAATGAATCCATTAGCATGTCAATGTGTTAAGGGTGGATGAGCTGAGGGATTTTTCATATCCATACTTCAATGGGCACCCTGCTGATATGATGGCCAAGTGTCTAGAGAAGTCCGTAGTTGAAAAGCCTCAGAGAACCTAGGTGTTAAGGTGGTCGGATTATTGCAAAGTACCAGATATCGGTGCGAAGTATGGGCTATCAACACTTTGTAGCCGAAGCCCAGACTTACTGTCGTCAGGTAAGGGGTTGGGCCAGGTATGCTAAGCAAACTGGGAAGCTACTTCTGCCCTTTTTATTTCTCGGCTGGTGGGAGTCGTTCCATGTGTTTGGAGATAAAAATCCGTTTAGACACCATATATTATTTTACAAACATTATATAATTGACCTTATTTTTATTTGGAAAGGAGGAGCACACACTATTATTATTTATTAATCACTTAAAGCTGCAGTTCAGTCAATATCCTGCATGTGTGTTTTTTTTAATAAATCAGTTCTGTAGTAAGAAAAAATACTTTTAGCATTTTCTGTTTTTAAAAAAACAACTTTGAAAGACCAATTTTCTTGTATTCTATTTTAACAACCATTTGCTAAGGCACTGCCCCTTCATGTCCTGTCACGAGCCCTGGCACACCCCCTTTGTCAGCGCTGCCCTCCCTCTAGCACGTCAGTGCTGGAGTGCTCATGAATATTCATGAGCTTCCACTGAGAGAAAGAAGCAGAAGAAAAACAGATCAATTCACTAATGATGTCACCAAATTTTGCCGATCAATACATGGAGAACGAATTGACCTGCAGCTATACAGTTCTTTAGGTAATTAGAGATTTGCACTTCACGCACAATTATGATTTTCATCACATTCACTACTTGGACTTGCATTTGTTTATTGATTTAGACAAATCCATCTAGAGTGACATATACAGAAAGGCTAATTCTCGTAATACTTTGTTAAGAGCTGACAGCTGCCACCCTACTGTAAGTCCCTTATATGAGGAATCCCAAAGGGACAATTAATTCGTATCAGACAAAATTGTTCAAATTATGAAGACTGAAATACCATTGAAAGATCTCATTGACAGATCCAGAATAGAGGATATAATAAGAAGGACCTCTATAGGGCTTTTGAAGAAGTAGCATTAATGGACAGATCATCTCTGTTTAAAAATAGTAACCTAATAAACAATGACAATAAAACAAAACACAAAGCGAAATTGACACCACAACATACACCAATGTTCATAACAAAATATAGTATTCAATCAGAACAAATAAAGAATATTGTTAAACGACATTGGAGTGTGTTGTCAGTGGACCCAGCATTAAAAATGATATTTCAGGAAGGACCAAAATTTGTATTTAGATGAGCAAAGACAATTTCAAATTTTGTCTCGCCTAGCCTATTTCAGTCAGATAACATAACCCATGCATCAATTCCAACAGGAAGTTTTAGATGCTCAGATTGTAAGATTTGTAAATACATGAATATTGGTCCCAATTTCTCATCCACAGCGACAGGTCGGCAATATGGAGCCAGAACGTTTATCAATGGTAACATGAGTTTTGTGGTCTATCTGCTGACCTGTCGCTGTGGCAAACAATATGTGGGTCACACAATTAGAGCCCTCAAGACAAGAATTATGGAACATGTGCGACTCATAGTAAGGGGCGAGCTGACGCATCCAGTGTCAAACCACTTTTCTTGTTGTAGTTCTGGAGATTTGGGGGCTTTTTCCTTTTCAGGAATAGAACAGGTACCACAATCTATCAGAGGTGGCAACAGAGTCAATGCCTTAGACCGCTGGGAAATATTCCGGATATTCACCAATAAGACAAGGGTCCCTTTTGGGTTAAATTCAGATTGGGACCTAGGTCCATTTCTAGAGAACTAAGCTAATATATTGAGATCCAATATATGGCTCTCTTTTCTATGGTGACTATATATTGGTTTATATTAAGATATGGGACTATTGATCAGATACCCGTTCTCTACATCCGTTCTCTACATCCAAATCTTAAGGATCTTTAAAATATTCAAAATAATATATATATATATTCAAAATAATGTTAATAAAAAGATCTAAGTATAGGCATTTATATTTGCTATATGGTATAATATCCTTAAACAACATCTATATGAATTCATGGTTCATATTTATTCATTGATTTTGTGTTTAATGGTTTGAGATAATATCTAAATAATAAAATTTAGAAGAATATCTAATAGAACCAGGATATTCTTTACGTGAACCATGATACGTTGATATTTGTTGGTTTCCTTTCACATTCATGTATATGGATTTGCATATAACCACATATTTATTGATGATTATACATAAGTGGGCTCCTGTGTTAATCTGCATGTACACACACAGGCAGATGTCCACATATGCACACACAATTGCAATCTATATTGTTCTACGTATATGATAAGGAATCATGTTTTCATTTATGAACAGTTAATCAAATTATATTATTGTGTTTATACTTTACAAAATATCCAATATTCAATTCCACATTGATCTCTTTAAAGCAATTATTTTGAGCATTTCCAACATGTATGTGTTTGAACTAGCAACTTTTAGTTATTTGGTTTAAGGTATTAAACAATACATATGTAAAGTTATGTTTTTTATATACAGATTGTTCCTTCTTGGATGGTATAACAATCATTTGTGCATCTAAGATAGGAACCTCTGTTTCTTTAATTGTGTTAGTGATCACGTATTTTTTTCAATAAATTTTTATTTTATTTCATCTTGGTGGTGACCCTCCTTTGATGTGCACATGCCTCCCCGCTCCCTTCTTTTCTCTCTCCCTCCTCCTCGTTGAGCTGTGCTCATTCTGGGGATCGCTTGGAGCCCACGGGTTGTCATTGCGCAAGCGCGTTCACCCGGGACTACTGCGTTTCCCCTCTCTGTGCGCAGAAACGCAGAGGTAGTTAGGGCTCTCTTGAGGGAGGTGCGTGCACATCGGGAGGATGTGGTTTATGACTTAGGCACGCTCCATGGCCTCCATGGTGATGCTACATTAGCTGACTCGGATCAAGGGTGTGTTAGCATGGTTGCTGCTCTGCTGGCCTAGGATTGCGTGCGGGGGGCGGGGGCTGCATGCGTGGGTGTGCGCTCGCTCAGCCTCACACGAGGTTACCATGAATGTGATTGTGGGGCGGATCCCAGACATGGTTCAATATTAGGTATGCCAATTTATTTTACTTCTTTAAATATGTTGGTGATGATAGGATATGTACTGTATGCCTGGACAAAGTGCTCTGTGTAGCACAAAACATGGTGGTAGGGTAATGCCTTGTCATTTTTCATGACCATTAAATATTTTTATGGATAACGCACTTTCCTCTTAAACTTTTTCTTGGATTTTTCCGGTTGTGCTCTGCCATTTCTTTCTTCCATTTTGTAATGCCTGTATGCCCGCAGACCTGACCAGTCCCCAGTACTGAGGTGGGTAAGGGTTTAACATGCACCCACAGCAGTGAGGGCGTGCCCAGAGTGTGGTAGTAGGGTTGCCGGGCCTGGTGAGTAAGGATTAACGTAATACTTGCTGAGTCCGGGTGCCAGAGGTCGGAGGGTATTGTCCAAGTGCCAGAGTTCAGGGATTGGAGAGAGCAGCGTAGTGATGTCCGAAAGCCAGGGTTCAAGGGCAGGAGAGAGCAGCATAGTCAAAGTCCAAAGCAGAGTTCAAGTTCAAGCCAAAGGAATCCAAACAGGGGCAGAGACAGGAACCAGGGCTGAAACAGACAAGGGAGCTAGGCATAGACACTGCACACACAGGAGCTACAGGAAAGCTATGCAGAGCAAGGAATGAGAGGACAGGGTGGGGTTATATGGAAGGAGGGCCAATAGGGATGCAGGTAGCGTCATAGGTTTGAGTGGGTACTTGCAGGGATAGGTCAGTGAGAGCAGGGGAGGAAACAGGGAGGTAATCAAGGGTTACAGACTGCAATCAACGGGGGGCGGAGCTAGAGCGTGGGGGCGGTAAGTAACTAGAGCAGGTGCATGCGCCCTCTGTATCCCTGCTATGCACGTGCACCGCGTGTGCACCAGAGCGTGGGGGAAGACCAGCAGAGGAGGTGCACGGGAGAGAAGACAGAGGGGAAGGAGGAACGGAGGAACAAGGTAAAGAACAGACAGGGGTGACAGAGGCACGCCGAGGAGCGCGTGAGCCACGATAGGCAACCCGCGATCGTGAACGCGCATGCCTGGTGAGGGAACCGCGCGCGTGCGCAGTGTGTGAGCCTGAGCGTGAGGATCGAGCCATGGAGGAACGGCTGAGGGAGGTAGGTAGAGTTTGGGGATGTAAGAGAGCGGAAGAACTAGGCACTGCAAAAGCAGGGGTGATGGGGACATGCTGGGAACTGCAAGTCCCCCGATCGTTACAGTATCCCCCTCTTGAGGATCGGACTCCGGACGATCCTCCCAAGGTCTATGAGGGAACTTCCGACGGAACTGTCGGAGGAGTGCTGGGGCATGGACATTATGGGATGGTATCCAGTAACGCTCCTCCGGGCCATATCCTTTCCAGTGTTCAAGAAACTGAAGTCTGCCCCTGGACCAACGAGAATCGAGTATGGACTGGACTTCGAATTCTTGTTGTCCTTGTATGACGACCGGGTTAGGTCTCTGAGGGCGATCTGGAAAATGGGCATTTTGGATCAGGGGTTTAAGGAGCGACACGTGGAAAACCGAAGGGATTTTCATAGTAGGGGGAAGTGCAAGTCAGTATGCGACAGGGTTGATCCTTTCAAGGACCTGGAAAGGACCCAAGAATCTCGGGCCAGTTTCTGGGAAGGAGTCTTGAGCTTGATATTCTTGAACGAAAGCCAAACTCTGTCGCCAGGTTTGAATACTGGGCCCACTTGACGTAGACGATCAGCTTGCATTTTCTGTCTTTGAACGGAACCTTGCAAAGACTTTAATATCTTTTTCCAAGAATTTTGAAGACAGGAAATGGGAGAATCCGCTGCAGGAACACCAGAGGGGAGGGAGGAGAGGGGAAGACTGCTGGGATGAAATCAATAGTTAATAAAAAAAGGCGATTCTTGCGTGGATTCGTTTCTTAATGAGTTAATGGCAAACTCAGCACAGGGTAACAGGTCCACCCAATTTTCCTGTGATTCAGACACAAAGCATCTGAGATACTGTTCCAGCATCTGATTCATTCTCTCCATCTGCCCGTTGACTTGTGGGTGATAACCCGAGGAAAATAGAAGGGAAATGCCCAGAAAAAGCTCGCCAAAAGTTAGAAATGAATTGAGAACCTCTGTCCGAAACAAACGAGATAGGAACACCGTGTAATCTGAAAATTTCCTTAGAAAAAACGTCAGCCAAGTTTGCTGAATTGGGGAGACCCGTGAGGGGTATAAAGTGTGTACGCTTGGAAAACCTGTCTACTACGACGAGGATCGTATTCATCCCTTTAGAATTGGGAAGTTCCACAAAAAAGTCCATGGAGATGTGTTTCCAAGGTTGTTCCGGAATAGGAAGAGGCATGAGGAGACCAGAAGGTTTGTGTTGGGCGGATTTGCTCTGGGCACAGACTGGACAAGCTCTGGGGAAGTCAAAAATGTCCCTGATCATCTTATGCCACCAAAAGGTCCATTTGATAATATCTACCGTCCTCTTGAAGCCTGGATGGCCAGCAGATCTAGAAGAATGTCACCACAGAAGTATTTTGTGGCGAAAACAGAGGGCAGCATACAACAGTCCTTCTGGCACCAAAAATCTCCTAGGAATATGAGCCTGGGCTTTATTGATTTCATCCAAGACATCCAAGTTGTTGGCGGAAATAATACACTTAGCGGGAAGAATCGTCTCCGAAGATTCATTAGATTCATTCTCTGTGGAGAACTGACGAGACAGGGCATCAGCCTTGATATTTTTGGTGCCAGGGATGTAAGAAATTGTGTAATTGAACCGTGAAAAGAACAAAGCCCAACCAGCTTGACGAGATCCCAACCAACGAGCTCCCTCAATGTACAATAAGTTTTTGTGGTCGGTGAGGATGGCTACTGGCTCCTTGTTACCCTCGAGGAGATGTCTCCATTCTTGGAGAGCCAACTTGATGGCCAGAAGCTCACGATTCCCGACATCATAATTTCTCTTGGCCGAAGAGAACTTCCTAGAAAAGAATCCACAAGGATAGAGTTTTTCCTGTGGGGAAGATCTCTGAGAAAGCACTGCGCCGGCTCCCACATCTGAGGCGTCTACTTCTAGAGTAAAAGGAAGGGAAGTATCTGGATGCCGAATAATGGGGGCTGACACGAAGGCTCTCTTGAGGAAGTCGAAGGCTTCAATGGCCTCGGGGGACCAAACAGTTGAATCAGCACCTTTCATGGTCAAGGCAGTGATGGGTAGAGCAATAGTGGAGAAATTGCGGGTGAATTTCCGGTATTAATTAGCGAAGCCAAGGAAGCGCTGTACGGCTTTGAGGGAGTTTGGCAATGGCCAGTCGAGTACAGACTTCAATTTCTCAGGGTCCGTGGTGAAGCCTTTGTCGGAGATTATATAGCCTAAGAAAGCTGTGGAAGATTGATGGAACAGACATTTCTCCAATTTCGCGTAGAGGTGATTAGCACAAAGCCGAGAGAGTACCAGTTTGGTATGGCGAATATGCTCCTCCAAGCTTTTGGAGAAAATGAGGATGTCATCCAAATATACGATGACGAATGTTCCCAAAATGTCCCGGAAGATATCATTCATGAACTCTTGGAAAACAGCAGGGGCATTGCATAGGCCGAACGGCATCACTAAATACTCATAATGTCCCGAATGCGTGTTAAACGCGGTTTTCCATTCGTCCCCGTCCCTTATACGAATAAGGTTGTAGGCTCCTCTTAAATTGAGTTTGGAGAATACAGAGGCACCTTGTATATGGTCGAAGAGTTCTGAAATCAAAGGAAGGGGGTGACGTTTTTTTACCGTAATCTTGTTAAGCCCACGAAAGTCGATACAGGGTCTTAAGGAGCCATCCTTCTTTTTCACGAAGAAGAAGCCTGCCCCGGTGGGGGAGGTAGAATTTCGGATGAACCCCTTCTTAAGATTCTCCTGGATGTATGACGTCATCGCTTCCGTCTCGGGCACAGATAGAGGGTAAGATTTAGACTTAGGGAGTATGGTGCCAGGAATCAAATCAATGGGACAGTTATAAGCGCGATGAGGAGGTAACACCTCAGCCTGGATTTTATTGAAGACAACCAAGTATTCATGGTATACCTTCGGTAAAGCTGAGTAGGAAGATGAGGTGGTGTCGAGGCCAGCGAGCATGGCAACCGAAGGAGAAACCGTCTTCTCTGCGGTATCAGCCCATTGGATCGGCAAAACATTGGTCCAATCTATACGCGGGTTGTGCACCTAATGCCACGGCAATCCTAGAATAACCTGGACAGTAGGGGAGTGGAAAATATTGAAGACTATTACCTCGGTATGACCATCCACGTTGGTCAGGGTAAGTGGAATAGACTCCCAAATGATGAAGGCTGGTTAAAGCGGTCGACCGTCAATAGCCTCCAGGCCAATGGGCGACTTTTTCTTGACCAACGGTATTTGTTTGCTGCAAGCGAAGGTGTGATCAAGAAAGTTGCCACCAGACCCGGAATCGATGAAGGCTTCAACCTCTACTTGAAGATCCGGACCCACGAGAGTTATGGGGAGGAATATTTTCTTCGGTAGTTCCTTAGGGAGAGAAGGGCAAGGAGAAATAGTACCCAGTAGAAGCCCCTCTACCTTTACTGGGCTTTCCCGTTTCCCGGCAGTGAAGAAATTGGTGTTCTGGGAAACCGCAGTAGAAGACCCTCCTCACGGCGTCGCGCTTTCTCAGCGGCCCGAAGCTGTTGACTACCGATTTGCATCGGTTCTGGGGAGGGCCAATGGAGGAGACCTAGGAGAAACAGGCAAGGACGAGAGAGAACGAGAACGGTGACGCTTGTGGCGTCGTTCCTGAGTACGCTGATCCATTCGGATACTGAGGGCGATGAGTTCCTCGAGGGATGAAGGCCGGGCGTGAGCTGCAAGGTCATCTTTGACAGATTCGGACAAACCGTGCCAGTATGCCGCAGCGAGCGCTTCATCGTTCCACAGGGTTTCTGCAGCGATGGTGCGGAACTCTACCGCGTATCTTGCAGCTGACCTACGAGCCTAAGAGAGATGAAACAAGGAAAAAGCAGCAGTCTCTCTACGCGATGGTGTGTCAAAAACCTGTTGGAACTCATGCCGGAATTTGGAGTAATCTTGGGTTTTATCTGGTCTGTGTTCCGAGAATGGAGAAGCCCAAGCGAGACCGTCGCCAGTGAGTAGGGCATAAACGTAGGCCACCTTTGTACGACAAGTAGGGAAGTGGGACGGGGACATCTCAAATTGAACGTCACACTGATTTAGGAACCCTCGGCAAGCGAGGGGATCCCCGTCGTACCGGTTGGGGAGTGGAATTCGTGGCCCCGGAATACTTATAGGCACTGGGACAGGGATAGATGGTGCCACAGGAGCATCCCAGAGGGACAAATTAAAAAGTCTCTGTGTGACATTAGAGAATTGGAATTGCCAATGTTCCATGAAGACACTATAGCCCAACTCAGGGGGGTCTGCATTTGTTGGGCTCTGCATAATGTAACGCCTGTATGCCCGCAGACCTGGCCAGTCCCCAGTACTGAGGTGGGTAAGGGTATAACAA
This sequence comes from Ascaphus truei, assembly GCF_040206685.1. Taxonomy (NCBI): domain Eukaryota; kingdom Metazoa; phylum Chordata; class Amphibia; order Anura; family Ascaphidae; genus Ascaphus; species Ascaphus truei. The sequence goes on from NC_134485.1 coordinate 280,845,904, forward strand.
GCACCCACAGCAGTGAGGGCGTGCCCGGAGTGTGGTAGTAGCGTTGCTGGGCCTGGTGAGTAAGGATTAACGTAATACTTACTGAATCCGGGGTGCCAGAGGTCGGAGGGTATTGTCCAAGTGCCAGAGTTCAGGGGTTGGAGAGAGCAGCGTAGTGATGTCCGAAAGCCAGGTTTCAAGGGGAGGAGAGAGCAGCGATGTCAAAGTCCAAAGCAGAGTTCAAGTTCAATCCAAAGGAATCCAAACAGGGGCAGAGACAGGAACCAGGGTTGAAACAGATAAGGGAGCTAGGCATAGACACTGCACACACAGGAGCTACAGGAAAGCTATGCAGAGCAAGGAATGAGAGGACAGAGTGGGGTTATGAGGGAAGGAGGGCCAATAGGGATGCAGGGAGGGGCATAGGTTTGAGTGGGTACTTGCAGGGATAGGTCAGTGAGAGCAGGGGAGGAAACAGGGAGGTAATCAAGGGTTATAGCCTGCAACCAACGGGGGGCAGAGCTAGAGCGTGGGCGTGGTAAGTAACTAGAGCAGGTGCATGCGCCCTCTGTAACCCTGCTATGCGCGCACACCGTGCGTGCACCAGAGCATGGGGGAAGACCAGCGGAGGAGGTGCACGGGAGAGAAGACAGAGGGGAAGGAGGAACGGAGGAACCAGGTAGGGAACGGACAGGTGTGACAGAGGCACGCCGAGGAGCGCGTGAGCCACAATAGGGAACCCACGATCGTTAATGCGCACGCTTTGTGAGCCTGGGTGTGAGGATCGAGCCGTGGAGGAACGGCTGAGGGAGGAAGGTAGGAAGGTAGAGTTTGGAGATGTAAGAGAGCGGAGGAACTAGACACTGTGCAGGGGTGAAGGGGACACGCTGGGAACTGCGAGTCCCCCGATCCGTTACACATTTGCATTTAACCTACAAGGACGGAAGCACACCTCGTTTGTCTGGAATTTGGATCAACATTGACGCTGCAGCAGACTTGTGAGTTTTGCTTGCTACAGCTGCGGCCGCTTTTACCCTAGTGCGGCTGTAGAAGCAACTCATATAACCTCGGGCAGATGCATTTTTTTTTTTGTCCTTAGTATATTGCGGTATTTTAGCGCTCGTAATATTAGCATTTTATTAGCGCTGTCTGCAATACTGCAATACCGTCTAAAAACTCAGGGGGGAGTTCGCAAGCTTTTGTCTTCAAAGTCTAATACTTTAGCAGTTCAACCTACGTCAGTACACAGTCTGCATGTGCGCGCGCAGTAATTGTAAATTTGCATATTTATACATGCATTTGCAGTGCTGTATGTCTCATTTGAATATTGTTGAAACGCATAGGCGTGTACAGTACTGTAACAGTATCGCATTTCGGCATATACAGCACTCTCCCCTCGCTCGCTCCCGCACACACACAGGATAATTTACTACACCGCAGTATTTCAACGTCTTATCTTTTCTACAGTGCAGTACACCTCTCCCACACCATTCCTTTGAATGTGTGTCTTTCTGGTTTCAATCACATTCCTGCTTGATAGCTGATGATTACTGCGCATGCGTCTGTAAGTTCACCACTGCTTGCTTGCGAAGTTCAAGAGTGAGTGACCACCTAAAAAAAATATATATATATTTTTTTCTCGTAATTTTTTATTTTTATTTTCTCCAGAAGCCTGCCTAAACCATCTTGATATTACGATATTCAATCTGGGCTGTAGCTTTTGACTGCGACACTGTGCGTTTTACTGCACATGGTTGATTTGTGTGGTTTTTATGTATTTGGGGGTGTAGGGATCAAATTATATGATGACCTGTCTTTTGAAAATATGCCATTTCTTTAAACTGCAGTACAGCTAATCCTTCATGCAGCTGTACCCTGTACCCCTCTCCCCCACGCACATACACAACGCTCGCTCAAGCAAGGATTTGAACCTCTTATCGACAGACACCTCTCCAGAGCCATTCCGTTTCTAAAGCTTGCCATTGTATTTTTAATCATCCGTCCCTAGCCGAGCATCACCTCTCTGCGTCTGCGTGCCTAATTTTCCTATTGTGGCTTTGAGTCACCTCTCTGTAATACTCTTTGGGATGGGAGCTAGCTGATGATTACTGCGCATGACTCACACATCCACCCCCCAACCCTTTGAGGCTTTGTTTACGGTAACGCTTTTGATAATCCCTTCTCGAATTTGATATGTAAATCTGATTTGCACAGCACTGTGAAATTGAGAGTTAAAAAAACATTATCTGATTCATGTTGTTGATGCAGTAAATTACCACTTTTTGGTGTAGATGTGTGGGGGGGGGGGTTGTCAATGATTATGATTATCATGAATGTAAATAAATATTTATTTTATTTTATCAGGTACAAAAAATACAAATATACAAATAATCATGAATAATACAAAATGCAGTCTTTATTCAGTTCTTCTGTCAGATGAAAATTGGGGGCCGGTGGATAATCATGAATAATGCACATTGATAATAATATTAATTAAAAATATATAATATATAATAATATATATATAATAATATAATTTTTTCTGTCTTTATCTTCTTCCTCATTCTGTGTACAGTACAGTAGTTCATTGAGAGAGGGGAGGTTTTGTGTACATCATGATTGCAGTTTAGATACTGTACACTTAACTGTACAAACAGTTCACAAACTTTTCACGATACCCCCCCTCTCCCCCAGTCCATTCTTTTTTTCTGAAAACACAAGAAAACAAAAAATGTGTGCGGTTATGTGCATACTGTATTATGTATTAGTACTGTCAAATTAGTCTATACTGGAACTACTGTATACTGTGACTACTATTAAATACTTTGTAACCAAATGGCTGGTGCTGCTCTCTCTGGAAATAAAAAAAATTGACCAGTTAGGTGCATACTGTATTATGGAATTGTGTACTGTTTAGCTACTCCATATTGGACAACAGTATGCAGTTAGTACTGTCAAACTAGTCTATACTGGAACAACTGTATACTGAGACTACTGTTAAATACTTTGTTACCAGATGGCTGGTGCTGCTCTCTCAGGGAAAAAAAAAATATGATACTTACCTGTATCATACTGTACTTACAATACTACAGTACAGTACTATACCATACTACCTTCCTGATGCTTGCCCATTACGCGCAATCACAATGGGCAACACAGTCGCAACATGGTCAATATATTTATTGCATTGTTCCACGGTGAGTACATCGTTCCAAAAACTCAGTATGCCTTGCGCTAACGCATCATTTTTGGAGGGTTTCATGACTTTTCGGATATGGTCCTTCAGCTGATGCCAGATCATTTCGATAGGATTGAAGTCTGGCGATCTGTCATTGGAGTGGGAAAAAAAGGACAATTAGTTAAAGAGATACAGTACACAGTAAAAACAGTGGGAAAAAAATGAGACACGGTTACCGCACTTACTCCGCTGGCGTCTCACCCAGTTGATACCGCGCTAAGGATATGCACTGTTGATGCAGTGTGCTTCAGATCGTTGTCCTGGTAGAAACGGTGACCATCCGGGAACTCACGTGTGATGTATTCCACAATCTCAGGCACAATTTGATCTTGGAAAAAAGCTATATTCATGATTCCTATAACAGGAAAAGAAAAGTGCTCAAAAAACTTCACACTAGTACAGTACAGTGCATAAGGCAAAAGCGTGTGACTTATTTTACCTTCAAAGATGACGATGCAACCTGGTCCATGCCTAGAGATGGCACCCCACACATGCATCTTCACTGGGTGTTTTGGACACGGCTTCATAGATATGCGACCTTTTTTGTGGAATGCAAAGGTGGCAAATCTCTCAAGCGAAACAGTAGACTCGTCAGTGAAGATGCAATCCTGGAAAGTTTCTCAGCTGTCGATCCATGCCTGGGCCTGGACCACTCTTGATCTTGTTAACGTCCCTCATCATTTTGTACGCTCTGTAATGACAAGGATTAATTTTATAGGTACAGTACAGTTTTTTAAACCTTTAAAAAAGGTTTAACCTCCTGTACTGTCCAGTACTAACCTCACACATCCATATTTCCATCCAATTCTGCGTCTCCTCTTCTTTATGCTGGTCTCGGATACAGTGAGATTGTGATTTTGTTGCAGAGTGTATTTGACCCTTAAGGCACTCTTCTCATCATTCTCTTCACTTATTTTGTCGACCAAAAGAGTTGTCTCCCTACAATCTACAGAAAAACAACAATCCGGTAAGTTACATTGCAGTAGGCCACAAGTAAAGCACATCATTTACAGTAAAAAAGTATACAATGAGATAGATCTACACAATATATAGTTCTATTAATATGCAGCATTATAAACAATAATAGATATACTGTATTATATAGTTATATAAATATACATACGCATTAGTTACCGTTGGTGTCCTCGTGCGTTGTTTGGTTTTTCCGTGTGCATGATAGCACACGGTGGTTGATGGCACAACGAGACCAGAAGCAGCTAACCATCGTTGGATATCTGCAATTCGGTGTCCGCTCGTGTACATATCCTTAATTCTCATGCTGAGATCCTTTGAAATCTTTTTAACAGGCATTGCTGCGAGTAGAAAGAATTACAAGCACAAGAATGTATATTCGATGTTTAGTCGATGTGTATTCAATGTACAGTGAATCCACAAAATGGATTGTGTATTTATACGTTAATGACTCACATTAGAGTACGCCCACTTTCAACACCTGCACCTCTTCGCCATGCATAGAAGGTTACACACTTTGCATAGCCCACCACTCGATGATCTTTATCTGAACTTGCCCTTGTCCAGATACTGCATTGTGCCATCTGCTTCCATGGATCAACCCCGATTCTACGGACGCAAGAAGCCACTCGCCTCTGCCGTGCCTATCACACATATAAAGCGAAAGGCGGCAGCTATTTCCCAGCCAAGGCCAAAGCGACAGGCTAAGGCTAATAAAGAAAACCTTCTGCTGACCCCAAAGGCTAGGGGTTTTAATACACGTAAGCCTTATTATGTCGAGAAGAAATTTGGTGATGTACACTCAAGGCAAAACAAATGGCAGCCAGCCCATCGAACCCGCAGGCCACTTCCTCGTTTATGCTTTGATGACTCTGCTGCCGCTCTCCCAGAAATCTACAGCCATACTTATCCACTACTCGTCCACGACGCTGCTGCCGCTGTCCCGGAAACCCACAGCCCATCTTCGCCACTGCTCTTCGACAACGCTGCCGCTGGTGCCCCTGAAATCCATGTGTCACTTTCTCCATTACGCTTAGACGACTCTGCCGCTTCTCGCCCGGAAATCCACAGGTCGCTTTCTCCATCCCTCTTCGACGATGCTGCCGCTTCTCTCCATGGAACCCCCATCTCATCCTCCGTAGCACCCATCCACCCAGATGTCCACAGCACGCCATGCACAAGAACCAGCTTGTTAGACCGCATGCTGAATGGGTTAAGGGTGGATATCCCCGGGAACTCGACTGTGCTGGTAATGATAAATCTGCTTTTAGAGACCATGCTAAATATGGATCAACGGAAGCAGAAGATGGATCAACGGATGGAGAAGATAGGAGACTAACATAGCGTGGATACATAATTTGCTCGGTGTTCATGCCCCTGTATCCCCGACGACGGAGCAGGAGGGTGGCATGGATGTGATGAATGGGACCTTCGGCCATTTTCCAACACCAAGCGCACCCCCTCCACCAGAAGAATTTGTGTACATGTATGCCGTTGAGGAGGAGGATAACATGACAACCCCGTCAAGACCACGCCAGGAGACAACATGGCGACCAAGACAGGAGGAAAGCTTCCTCCCAGACAACCTACCTCCTCCCGCCGCCACAAGAACACACGCTCACAGAAGAACCCCCGCTTCCAGAACCCAAACTACATACGCTTGCATCGTTACGGTGCCCGACATCATCCTGCGCGAGCTGCCACCGGCACTCAGGGAGAAGTATAGGGTGATGAGTGCTGGTTTACCCCAGAAGTATGCCATGTTAATTTTTAAGCACCATGTGTCCTACTTCGTGTACTGGGGGTGGGTCTACAATGTGAACTACGAAAGAAATCGCGAAAAAAGGGCTTCCTGAAAATGTAAGAAGGACTATTGTGGAGGAATTGCGGCGCTATTTTTCAATTACAGATCCTTTAATGAAAAATTTTCGATACTCCATTAATGGCATTTTGCGCCATACAAGTCATCAGCCCTGGAAGGACAATCTGGTGGGGATCGAATTTGCGTGACTGTTCAACTGTTGTTTATTTTTTGTAAATGTTTTTGAAAATGTTTTGACTTTCTGTACTTTAATAAAGGAGATGTTTAGTGTTTTAACTTGTATTAATAAAGAAATGTTTTTCCTTACTTTACACAGGACCTGCACAATTCCAGTCCCCGAGGGCCGCAAACAGGCCCGGTTTTCAAGGTTATCCTTAAAACCGGGGCTGTTTGCGGCCCTCGAGGACTGGAGTTGTGCAGGCCTGACTGACTGTTCTGTACACCATCCTTCTGTAAATGTTTTGACTTTCTGTACTTTAATAAAGGAGATGTTGCGTTTTTTAAATTTTATGAATAAAGAATTTTTTTTAATAACACCATACTGTTGTGCTGTACATGTTTGACTTTCTGTACTTTAATAAAGGAGATGTTGCGTGTTTTAACTTGTATTAATAAAGAAATGTTTTTCCTTACTGTACACAGGACCTGCACAATTCCAGCCCCCGAGGGCCGCAAACAGGCCCGGTTTTCAAGGTTATCCTTAAAACCGGGGCTGTTTGCGGCCCTCGAGGACTGGAATTGTGCAGGCCTGACTGACTGTAAATGTTTTGACTTTCTGTACATAAATGTTTTCATTAGCAGTAAACTATACACCTGTTGATGTTTTGAATTGCTGTATACGTAAAATGTTTTTACATTGTATTTGTAAATAAATGTTTTTGTACTTACTCCACCAATAAAAGAAAATGTTGATTTGTTTTAAATTGTTCCATTGTCTCCTTTTGTACTGTAACAAAATACAGTGTTTCTAGAACATACTGTACAGTACTGTCCAGGCATACTTTACTGTATACTGTAGGCATGCTCAGTACTGTACATCACAAGAGTATTAAAACAATACATGCAGTACGGGTATAGAATACACATATGTACTGGAATACATGTAGAATAAATGTATACTTTTTATTTTTCAGGTTTTGTTATACAGTATATATAAAAAAAAGTATTGTATATGGTCTGAAAACAACAGCATACTGTTTCAGGTATTCTAACCTAATCAATAATAATGGCCACTAAACTGTAGACTCCGGTACTTGTTTTTTTTTACTCAGATTCAGCAATGTGCAGGCATTGTAACACAAAGCGATATTATCCATCGAAATCCCTCCATTTGCCGTTTTCCGCATTAGATGACAAAGTTTTCTTTTCTGAGGAACAAAAAAAAGTAAAAGTTTTACTGTAATGGTCAGTCAGTCCCCTAAAGAAGTTCCCACAGTCAGTCCCACCAAGAATTTTCTCGGGGGGCGTCTCCTGTTCACATGCGCATGCGCCTACCGTCGATATGATGACACGCATATGCGTTTCAAGAAGGTTCCAATGCGCATGCGCCTAGCTTTTCACCAATTGTGCAGTATCTACTGTAGAAGCTGCTCAGCCAATGATATTGCTTACAGGAGAATCGCTTGACTTTTGAATCGCATTGATATTGATATTTCAAAAACAGAATAAAATATGGCAACATTACTCACCACAGACTTTCCCAATCAGCTGGTGCCGAGCCACTGCCAGTCCCGTATTCTTGATCATACACATCGTTGACAGGTGACAGCGGGACTACTATACCTGTAGTCAGCTGATGAGGCTGGAAATCGCTTAGGTACATGCAAGCTTGCTCAAATCTGTATGCGAAATGCGGCTCAGGCTGCAGGTATCCGGGCGGGGACAGACAGCAAGGGTTGCTGGTCACCATGTTTTCACTGACGGTCGGACCATTATTGGAAGCTGCCGCTGTCGCTGTCGCATTGCTTGCCAGCGACTGACGTTTCTTAGTTGGTTTTAACACGACCTTTCGCCTTTTGCAGTCTCCATGATCATAGATACGGAAAAAACCCGGTGATACACACCAATACCCTCCAATAACATTGGGATTAATACGAAAAAACATGGATCGCTACATAACTTTTTCCTTATTGCACGCTTCCACACATGAGCATCTGGCGAAAATTTGTAAAAGTCATAGTTTTCAATAAAATACTGATAAATTTGAACAACTGTTGCCATCTTATCATCTGTTGCATTAATCGCAGCCCTTATTAAATACGTTCTCTCGGGTTTTTGGAAAACGGGCTGCCCTTGTGCACTTATGGCGGGACTCTCTTGGCAATAACCAGACCAGAAACTGGTGCTTGTCTTTCTTTAATATGAAAAGCCTAAATTGATACATTATTGTAACTTCTTCAGTCCCAAGGCCAATTTACAATGGACCACTGTGGTATTAGTTTAAACACCTGCAAGTCGACACATTACTGAAGCGCATGCGCATTACAATTCATGAATATCTGGCATCTGGCGGATACGCGAAGAATTGCAACCAATTAAATCCGAACCATTATCAATAAACACATCAACCGCGGGTGTGAATGCAACATGAATGCGGTATAAATGTGGTCAGAATGCGGCATGAATTTGGTGAAGTGCATTGAAGTGTGTGGCATTCGGAAAAAAATCCCAAAAAAATGTGGAGATGTTGGAGAATAAAAGGGGACATGGTTATTTTGTTCCAATAAGGGATTTGGGGTGATAATTTAGCATTTGGGTTCCTGGACATATTGTGTGCCACTCAATCTGGTTTACCAACTAGGATACCACACCCAGTACCCTCCCAGAATCAAGATTATACTCCAGGCATCATACAGGAATTATCATCTTCATACCATAATTATCACGCCTGAATACGGTTCTTAGCACCACACATTATACATTTGCTTTTTATGAGCTACTGGCAAGTCTGGGATAGGTGGGAAAAGTTGTTCCCATGGGAGGATTGGCTCGGTATGTTAGAGATAGGACCCTTAAACCTATAAAAATGCCTTCAGCCCAGTCCTAGTTAGATTCATCTGAGATTCACCAAGATCCATCCAATTTACAGCGTCAGCGGTTCTGGTGAGGGGTTAACTACATCGTAAACAAGGATCAAGCCCCTCTTCCAGAATTCGTTTGAGCTCAGGTTTCCCAAATGATAGAATGATAGAATTCTAATGATAGAATTTCCTCCAGCGGAGATACAGGGGTGGCAACTTGCGCCCCTAGCCAATGATTGCCGCACGGCTCAAATCGTGCAGCCACTTGCATGCGTGCATTTCGTTTCCCCATCACAGTAAGTGTTTATTAAGTGTAATTGTAAAGAATTGTGTGTTTGTCTGAAAAGGAAATAAATTACAATTTATTTTGCCCGTCTTGCTGTGCTCAATCCAGAATCCCAGTATTAATGTGATGATAAGACTTGGTCTCCTGTGACACCCTTTGAGTGCATATTTCAATCACAGAGTAACAAACTGAAGCATCCGTCTATATAAGTGTGATAAGTATTTCACTGTCAGTAATTAAAACATTTACTTGCATATATGTGCACATTGTAGCACATTATACTTTCATTGCTATACTACCTGATCAAGCGTGTAGTTCAGGTGCCTCCGCATAAATTCTCAACCACCGACGCCACCATCGAGATGTCACTAAAACCTGACGCACGTTTCACGTAATAAGATATGATTCTTCAGGGGCGTAGTAGAGACCAAACATAATGTCTCCTCTTAAATAGCCGTGATGGGGTGCTTAGAGTTTATCCTGATTGGACTTTTTTTTCTATCACAATATTAACCCATCCTTGTCAGCTCCAGAGTGTAAATAGAGTCTGCTGAAAAAGGACACATATGCCTAATTCGTGATAATTGTATTGAACAGCTGATACCTGTAGCTATATAGCAGGACTATGCAGTTGTCAACAAACCAAAGACATATTAGTCCAGTAGATACTAATGGATAGAAGTGTCCCAGTTATATCAAGGATGTAGATAGCCACAAATTTTCCATGGCAAGAGGTCTATAAAAGTACTTAACATCTGTGTGATTTCGGATTGTGCACACATGAACGAGAATAAGTGACAGGTTGCATTGCTATTAGATTTTTAAAACACAATAACTCGCGATCACTCACTTGAGTTTCTGGCCGGTATTGCACACAACGCTAAATTTCAATTTCTGCGCTCTTTCAAAACAGATACAAAGTTGATCCAAGGGGATCTGAAGCACCTCCATATGTTAATACTCAGCACACCAACATATTATTTTTGTACTTTGTGTCACTCATTTCCATGTGTTTGGGTGTTGGATACTCTTGGGGTATTTCTTTTTTTACTATTGTGTCAATGATGATTTAATAAACAGGGTACTCTATACCTCAACAGATTAGTTTATCTATCCAAGCACCCTCATACATTTTGGATTCTCCTATATTATCTATTAGCTCTTGTCTCGTATTTCCATTATAAGCACTTATGAGTTGACTTTTTGATAGAGTTAATTGTATATGTCTCCATCACCACAACACAGAGGATTTTATTTATTCCTAATGTAAATACCTAATTTGTTTGTGTATATATTATTAACTTTGGATGTAAAACAATTTTGTTATTTTGAGGTTTATAACATTTTTGCTGGTTTGAAAAATCATTAATGATTGCTTATCAGAATGTATCTGATGGATGATTATACTCCTGACTATTATTAATTTATGTATTGAGTGCAATATTGGAGGTGCTTGAGATCCCCTTGGATCAATTTGGTATCTATTAATTATTACCTCTTATGCACCTTACATTATAGCAATATTTCAATTGCAATTGGGAAATTATTAGGTGAGCAGTGTTTTTCTATCTCTGCTACTCTTTCAAAACGTGTGAACATTTTCTGAAATCTCACGCCTAGGCTAGGCTAGCCTAGGATTTCTTCCTGAGAAATGGTCGTATCTTGGTGGCTGCATCTGTATGTCTATGGCGTGCTATCTTACACAGTCTTGTTACATTATCTTTTTTCTTTTTATTAGAACTGCTGAATATGACTGTATCAACATAAATCATACAACATTTAATTCAAAATATGTCCACTGTAAAAGTTGGTAAGATTTGGTATTAAAATTATCTGTTTAGCTATAGCTTTGAAATTAAATGTACTGTATTGTCCATTAAATAATTTATCACAATTACATTCATCACATAACTCTTTACAAAGCACTCAATTATAAAAGAAGCATAAGAATGTGTTTAACTCTGAAAAGTATCACTGTAGTAGTGATTGCAATTGGAATGGTAGTGGAGGCCTCTTCACTTCAGTTTGAGTCATCAGGAAGTGCAACAACTACAGTATAGAGTCAATAACCAAGGACATTACTTTTGTACACTATGACCCTTCTGTCAGAGAGAAAAAAAAAAAGCTGTGTGTGCTGTGCATGCGCATAGTAAGTGAAACTTCTTTGACTTTTGTCACAGAAATTGACTTATAACGCGCGTGCTTGGCACACGTGTCAGTCAGTGTATGTGTCAGTCAGTGAGTATGTATGTGTGTCAGTCAGTGAGTATGTATGTGTGTCAGTCAGAGAGTATGTATGTGTGTTTGTGTATGTATGTGTGTCAGTCAGAGAGTATGTATGTGTGTCAGTGTGTGCATGTGTGTCAGTCAGTGTGTGCATGTTTGTCAGTCAGTGTGTGCATGTGTGTCAGTCAGTGTGTGCATGTGTGTCAGTTAGTGTGTGTGTGTGCACATGTGTGTCAGTCAGTGTGTGCATATGTGTAAGTCAGTGTGTGCATGTGTGTTAGTCAGTATGTGCATGTGTGTCAGTCAGTGTGTGCATGTGTGTTAGTCAGTATGTGCATGTGTGTCAGTCAGTGTGTGCATGTGTGTCAGTCAGTGTGTGCATGTGT